>NC_090446.1:613491346-613778280 GCF_031143425.1 Pleurodeles waltl | reverse complement strand
AGTCGTTTTATTAAACCAATCTTTAAAACTTAAACTGCCTTTGTCATTTCTACATGAGACCGTACTGTGTATGAGAGAACCGGTTGTGACCTGAGTAACCCACGACTTCCCTGGGAAGTACTAAGATGTCATGCGCTCAGCTGCCCAATTGTCTCTTCCTTTCGGGAGAGATGAGGCAGCCAGAGCAAAACCCTGATTTAGAGTGACAAGGGTCCTTCACCGTGGGTTAGACTTAGTCCCCCACATTGTGAACAATCTTGCCGCTCAAAATCCAGCAGTCTCATTAGGAGAATGAGAGACTGCGCGACTTGATACTTTTTCATGAAAATACAAAAAATCCAAATTTAAAATGTTTCTTCAAAAAAGTGAAAAATCCCCCTTCTGAGTGGGGACTTGGAAGAACTTTCGACTTTTTCTAAAGTTGAATTATTTTCTAAGTCCCATCTCATTCTGAGATGGGACTTAGAAAATAATTCAACTTTTCTCAAAGTTGACATGTTTGCCATCTTCCATGCCAGAATGGGACATTTTGACATTTGGGAGGAAAGATGAACTTTTTAAATCCAAAAAAATGAAAAAGTGCAAATTCATCTTTTTCTTCAAGAAAGTGACAAAGTATCATTCTAAGTGGGGACTTTAAAAAAATGGTAACTTTTTTCATCCAAAAAAAAGAAAAGAGACAAAGTATTTTTGTTCTGCAAAAAAGTGATAAAGTCCTATTCTCAGTGCACTTAGAAAAAAATTCAACTTTTTTAAACCAAAAAGTGAAAAAAAGACAAATTCATCATTTTTATCAAAAGAGTGATTGAGTCCCATTCTGAGTGGTGACTTAGGAAGAACTGGAACTTTTCATCCAAAAAGAAAAAAAATCCAAATTAAACATTTTTTCTTCAAAAAAGCTAAAAAATCCCCGTCTGTGTTTCTACTTTTTTCAAAAGTTGAATTTTTTTCCAAATGCCAACTCATTCTGAGATGGGACTTAGGAAGGAAGTCACCTTTTGTCAAAGTTGACATGTTTGCAGGGTCCCATGTCAGAATAGTACATTTTGACATTTGGATGAAAGATAACATTTTTGATCCAAAAAGTGAAAAAACTCCAAATTCATTGTTTTCTTCAAAAAAGTGAAACTGCAAATTCATTGTTTTCTTCAAAAAAAGTGACAAAGTCCCATTCTGAGTAGGGACTTTGAAAAAATTGCAACTTTTTTCATCCAAAAAGTAAATAAATCCAAATTAACTTTTTTTCTCCAAAAAAGTGACAAAGTCCCATTCTGATTATAGTCTTAGAAAAAATTTAAACTTTTTTCATCCAAAAAGTAATAAGTGCAAAATCATTGTTCATCAGAATGAGATGGGAGTTAGAAAATAATTCAACTTTTGTGAAAGTTCACATGCTTGCTGTCTCCCATGTCAGAATAGGACATTTTGGCGGTGATTCTAACTGCGGCAGCCGGCGGTCGCCGCCCGCCATGCGGTTACCGCCAAATGACCGCACCGCGGTCACAAGACCGCGGTGGCCATTCTGGCTTTCCCCGCTGTGCTGGCGGGCGACCGCCAAAAGGCCGCCCGCCAGCACAGCGGGAAAGACCCAGCAACGATGAAGCCGGCTCCGAATGGAGCCGGCGGAGTTGCTGGAGTGCGAACGGGTGCAGTAGCACCCGTTGCGAATTTCAGTGTCTGCTAGGCAGACACTGAAATTCTTTTTGGGGCCCTCTTACGGGGGCCCCTGCAGTGCTCATTGCCATTGGCAATGGGCACTGCAGGGGCCCCCAGGGGCCCCGCGGCACCCCCTACCGCCATCCTGTTCCTGGCGGGAGGACCCGCCAGGAACAGGATGGCGGTAGGGGGGTGTCAGAATCCCCAGAATCCCCGCTCCGCCGCCATGGAGGATTCTCAAGGGCAGCGGAAAGTCGGCGGTACACCGCCGACTTTCCGTTTCTGGCCGCGGCTGAACCGCCGCGGTCAGAATGCCCAGCGGTGCACCGCCAGCCTGTTGGCGGTGCTACCGCGGTCATTCGCCCTGGCGGTTTTTTACCGCCAGGGTTAGAATGACCCCCTTTGACTTTTGGAGGAAACGTTCAACTTTATTGATCCAAAAAGTCAAAAAGAGCTAATTCATTGTTTTCTTCAAAAAAGTGACAAAGTCCTATTCTCGGTGGAGACTTAGAAAAAAAGTGACTTTTTTCATCAATAAAGTGAAACAATCCCAAAACTCATTTTGTTTCTTCAAAAATTGACAGAGACCTATTCTGAGTGCAGACTTAAAAAAAAAAAAAAATCGATCCAAAAAGTGAAAGACTGAAAATTCAAATTTTGTTTTCAAAAAGGTGACAAAACCCCATTTTGAGTGGGGACTTAAAAAAAATTCAGTTTCTTTCATCCAAAAAGTGAAACAGTGCGAACTCATCATTTTGTTCAAACAAGTGACAAACTCCCATTACGAGTGGGGACTTAGAAAAAATTGTAACTTTTTTCATCCAAACAGTGAAAAAAATCAGAATTTAATTTTTTTCTTCAAAAAAGTGACAAAGTCCCATTCTGAGTAGGGACTTTGATTTATAAAAAAAAAATCAACTTTTTAATGCAACAAGTGAAAAAGTGCAAATTCATCATTTTATTCAAAAACGTGACAAAGTCCTATTCGAGAGGGGGCTGGGAATTCTTTTTTTAACTTTTTTCATGAGATGGGAGTTCGAAACTAATTCACCCTTTGTCAAACTTGACATGTTTGCTGACTCCCATGTCAGCCTGGGATATTTTGAATTTTGGATGAAAAATTCAACTTTTTTGATTCAAAAAGTAAAAAAACTGAAAATTCATATTTTTTCTTTTAAAAAAGTGATAAAGCCCTATTCTAAGTGGGGGACTTAAAAAACATTCAATTTCTTGCATCCAAAAAGTGAAAAAGTGCAAATACATAATTTTCTTCAAAAAAGTGACAAACTCCCATTCTCAGTGGGGGACTTAAATTGTTTTTAATTTTTTCATTCAAAAAGTGAAAAAATCCAAATTCATTTTTTTTTCTTTAAAAAAGTGAAAAATTCCCTTTCTGATTCTGAACTTACAAAATAAATGCAACTTTTTTTATCCAAAAATTGAAAAAGTGCAAATTAATCATTTTCTTGAAAAATGTGACAAAGTCCCATTCTGAGTTAGGACTAAGAAAGAAATTAAACTTTTTTCATCCAAAAAGTGAAAAAGTGCAATTTCATCATTTTCTTCCAAAAAATGACCAAGTCCAATTCTGAGGGAGACTTAGAAAAAATGTCAACTTCTTTCATCCAAAAAGTAAAACAGTGCAACTCCATTGTTTTCTTCAAAAAAGTGGCAAAGTCCTATTCTTAGTGGGGGACTCAGAAAAAAATGTTACCTTATCATACATATATGAAAAAAATCCAAATTCAAATTGTTACTTTAAAAAAGTGATAAAATCTTATTCTGAGTGTGGACTGACAAAAAAAAATTCAACCCGTTTCACCCAAAAAGTTAAAAAAATCTAATTCAAATTATTTTCTTTAAAAAAGTGACAAAGTCCCATTCTGAGTGGGAACTTAGGAAACAGTTTCAACTTTTTTTCATCCAAAAAACTGAAAAAGTGCAAATTCATCATTTTCTGAAAAAAAGTGACAAAGTCCCATTCTCAGTGGGGACATAGAACATGTTCTACCTTTTTGCATCCAAAAAGTGAAAAAAATCCAAATTCAAACTTTTTATCCAAAAAAGTGACAAATTCCCATGTGAGTGCTGAAAACATTTCAACATTTTTAAATCCAAAAAGGGAAAAGTGCAAATTCACCATTTTCCTAAATAAAGTGGCAAAGTCCCATCTTAGTAGAGACTTAGATTTTTTTTTTAACTTTTTCATAAAAAACACAAAAAAATCCAAATTCAAATTGTTTCTTTAAAAAAGTGATAAATTCCCATTCTGATTCTGAATTTACAAAATAAATGCAACTTTTTTGATCCAAAAATTGAAAAGGTGCAAATGAATCATTTTCTTCTAAAAAGTGACAAAGTCCCATTCTGAGTTAGGACTAAGGAAGAAATGAAACTTTTTTCACCCAAAAAGTGAAAAAGTGCAATTTCATCATTTTCTTCGAGAAAATGACCAAGTCCAATTCTGAGGGAGACTTAGAAAAAATGCAACTTCTTTCATCCAAAAAGTGTAAATACATTGTTTTCTTCAAAAAAAGTGGCAAAGTCCTATTCTTAGTGGGGACTTTGTTTTTTACTTTATCATCCATATATGAAAAAAATCCAAATTCAAATTGTTTCTTTAAATAAGTGATAAAGTCTTATTCTGAGTGTGGACTGATGAAAATAATGCAACCCTTTTCATCCAAAAAGTGAAAAAAATTCAAATTCAAATTATTTTCTTTCAAAAAGTGACAAAGTCCCATTCTGAGTGGGAACTTAGGAAACAGTTTCAACTTTTTTCATCCAAAAACTGAAAAAGTACAAATTCATCATTTTCTGAAAAAAAGTGACAAAGTCCCATTCTCAGTGGGGACATAGAACATGTTTTACCTTTTTGCATCCAAAAAGTGAAAAAAATCCAAATTCAAGCTTTTTATCCAAAAAAAGTGACAAATTCCCAATGTGAGTGCTGACTTGGAAAACATTTCAACGTTTTTAATCCAAAAAGGGAAAAGTGCAAATTCACCATTTTCCTAAATAAAGTGGCAAAGTCCCATTCTTAGTAGAGACTTATAAAAAAATGTTTACTTTTTCATAAAAACACAAAAAAATCCAAATTCAAATTGTTTCTTTAAAAAAGTGATTAAGTCCTATTCTGAGTGTGGACTGATAAAAAAAAATTCAATCCAAAAAGTAAAAAAGTGCAAATTCATTGTTGATCAGAATGAGATGGGAGTTAGAAAATACTTCACCCTTTGTAAAACTTGACATGTTTGCTGACTCCCATGTCAGCATGGGACATTTTGAATTTTGGATGAAAAAAATCTACTTTTGTGATTCAAAAAGTAAAAAACTGAAAATTCATTTTTTTCTTCAAAAAAGTGATAAAGCCCCATTCTAAGTGGGGACTTAAAAAAAAATTCAACTTCTTGCATCCAAAAAGTGAAAAAGTGCAAAATACATCATTTTCTTCAAAAAAGTGACAAACTCTCATTCTCAGTGGGGACTTATAAAAATTGTAATTTTTCATCCAAAAGTGAAAATATCCAAATTCAAATTTTTTTTCTTAAAAAAAGTGAGAAATTCCCATTCTGTTTGGGAATTTATAAAAAAAAATAAACTTTTCTGATCCAAAAATTGAAAAAGTGCCAATTAATCATTGTCTTCAAAAAAGTGACAAAATCTCATTCTTAGAGGAACTAAGGTCAAATGTTAACTTTTTTCACCCAAAAAGTGAAAAAGTGCAATTTCATCATTTTCTTCAAAAAAGTGAAAAAGTGCAAATACATTGTTTTCATCACAAAAGTGGCAAAGTCCCATTCTGAGTGGGGGACTTAGAAAAAATAGTTACTTTTTCATCCAACTATGAAAAAATCCAAATTCAAATTCTTTCTTCAAAAAAGTGAAAAAGTCCCCTTCTGAGTGGGGACTTAAAAGAACTTTCGACTTTTTTTCAAAAGTTGAATTTTTATCAAAGTCCCATCTCATTCTGAGATGCGACTTAGAAAATAATTCAACTTTTCACAAACATGTTTTATGTCTTCCATGTCAGAATGGGACATTTTGATATTTTCGGATGAAAGATGAACTTTTTTATTCCCAAAAATGAAAAACTGCAAATTCATATTTTTCTTCAAAAAAGTAACAAAGACCCACTCTAAGTGGGAGTTTCAAAATATTTCAACTTTTTTATCCAAAAAGTGAAAAAGTGCATATTCATCGTTTTATATAAATAAGTGACAAATACCCATTCTGAATGGGGACTTAGAAGAAATTGACACTTTTTTCATCAAATAAGTGAAAATACCCAAATTAAAGTTTCTGTCTTCAAAAATGTGATAAAGTCCCATTCTGAGTGGGGACTGCGAAAACATTTCAACTTTTCTCACCCAAAAAGTGAAAAGATCCAAATTCAAATTTTTCTTCAAAAAAAGTGAAAAAGTACCCTTCTAAGTGCGGGCTTAGAAGAACTTTTGACTTTTTTAGAATTTTTTTTTCTAAGTCCCATCTCTTTCTGAGATGGGACTTAGAATATAATTCAACTTTTCTCAAAGTTGGCATGTTTGCCTGCTCCCATGTCAGCATGGGAGTTTTTTACATTTTGTATGAAAGATCAACCTGTTTGATCCAAAAATGAAACATGCAAATTTATTGTTTTCATTAAAAAAGTGACAAAGTCCCATTCTAAGTGGGGACTTAGAAAAAGTTGTAACTTTTTCATCCTAAAAGTGAAACAAAATCTGATTTAAAAAGTTTTCTTCAAAAAAGTGATAAAGTCCCATGCTGATTAGGGACTTTGAAAAAATTTAAACTTTTTTCATCCAAAAAGTGAAGAAGTGCAAATTCACTGTTCACCAGAATGAGATGAGAGTTAGGAAATAATTCAACTTTTTTCAAAGTTCAAATGCTTGCTGTCTCCCATGTCAGAATGGGATATTTTGACTTTTGGATGAAAAGTTCAACTTTTTTGATCCAAAAAGTAAAACAGAGTAACTTCATTGTTTCCTTCATAAAAGAGACAAAGTCCTATTCTCTGTGGGGACTTAGAAAAAAATGTGACTTTTTTTCATGAATAAAGTGAAGAAATTCAAAAACTAATTTTCTTTCTTCACAAATTGAGAAAGACCTATTCTCAGTGGAGACTTAAAAAAATAAATTTTTTGATCCAAAAAGTGAAAATCTGAAAATTCTATTTTTTTCTTCAAAAAAGTGACAAACTCCCATTCTGTGTGGGGACTTGGAAAATATTTAAACTTCTTTCATACAAAAAGTGAAAAAGTACAAATTCGTTGTTTTCTTCAGAAAAGGGGCAAAGTCCCATTCTTGGTGGGAAGTTAGAATTCTTTTTAACGTTTTCATCCAAATATGAAAAAATCCAAATTCAAATTATTTCTTTAAAAAAATGACAAAGTCCGTCTCTGAGTGGGGACTGATAACAAAAATTCAACCCTTTTCATCCAAAAAGTGAAAAAATCCAAATTCAAATTATTTTCTTTAAAAAAGTGACAAAGTCCTATTCTGAGTGGGGACTTAGGAAACAACTTCAACTTTTTTCATACAAAAACAGAAAAAGTGCAAATTCATCTTTTTCTGCAAAGAAGTGACAATGTCCCATTCTCAGTAGAGACATAGAATTTTTTTTAACTTTTTGCATCCAAAACGTGAAAAAATCCACATTCAAACTTTTTCCCCCAAAAAGTGACAAAGTCCCATCCTTAGTGCGGACTTGGAAAAATTTAAACTTTTTTAATCCAAAAAGGGGGATGTGCAAATTCATTATTTTCTTCAAAAAAGTGTCAAAGTCCCATTCTTATTGGGGACTTAGAATTTATTTTTACATTTTCATTCAAAAAGTGAAAAAGTGCAAATTTATCATTTACGTAAAAAAAATGACAAAGTCCCATCTTGAATGCGGACTTAGAAGAACTTTTGACTTTTTTCAAAAGTTGAACTTTTATCAAAGTCCCATCTCATTCTGAGATGCGACTAAGAAAAGAATTAAACTTTTCTCAAACATCTATGACATCTCTGTGATATGTGGCTTGTTATTTAAATGTTTTTGTTTTGGGAAAACATGTATTTCATGTATCTCATTTTGTTGTAAAATACATACCACTCTTCTATGTATGTTTATTATATCGTTATCCTGTACCTTGCCTTGTTTATCTTTGAGAACCCTGCGTTCTTTGTGACATCTCTCCTCCAGGTTCTAGAGTCAGACTTGACGACAGTTGAAGACTGACTCTGCACCTGAGAGGAAGCTGTCGTGGATCCTCCAATAAAGAATCTGCATATTTTTATCTGAAGCAATATCGCAGTTTCTTCTTTACTTGACTGAGCGCTTATTATTGTACCTTCTACAATTTATGGTACCAGGAGTGGGGTACAAGGGATGCATCCACCGACCACCATGGATTACTTTGCCACTGATAGCGCCAAAGAGATTGCGCCAAAGAGACTGAGGAGACTCGTACCGCTGGCTACATTTTTGTGCGTTTGTGAGTGGCAGAGCCAGTTTGTTTGCTACGTTGAACGGTGATAAGTGAACATCATTTGGTGCCTTGGCCGTTGCAACAGCGATTAGCTCAAGGAATTTCCAAGGGCGCTCACTATCAAGCGTGAGGGATTCCAAACGCGCTTGTAGAAAGTTTGTTTGTCTTCTGAGGCATCTGTAGCTGCTGACGTCATCGGTGGAATAATCGTCGTACAGCAGTTGCCTGGTTACCCGGGCTAACAACGTAGCCGAAGGCAAAAGTGGAGACGCGTGTCCACGGCAACAAGGACAGTTGCCTGGGTACGCGAGTAAACAACGCATGCACAACCAGGAGAGGGACGCACAGCTACGCAGCGTACAAGGAGATGCACAGCTATGCTGATTACATACGGATACGGCCTGCCTTCCCCAAACGCTTTCAACAGAAAGGAATGTTAAAATCCTACAGACTACTAAAACATACAGGTATTCGAAAAGACGTCAGACTGCTTACCTGAAAGGAATTCCTTGGTTTCACAAAGTACTCATTTGGTGCATATTTGGTGTTGCAATTAGACTCCGTGTTTATTTGTTTGCTGTTTTATAAGTTGATTCACGGGTGCAAGAGAAGAAGAAGTGAGTGAGTGTGTGTTGTGATCTTCGTTCAAAGGGCAGGTTAAACATGTCTGCAAATCATACAGTGGTGCAACCTCCACCTTTCCTACAAAAAACTGGAAAACCAGAAATAAGGTAGAATGAATGGCTAAGAATTTTTGAAAATGATCTTACCGCAATAGATGCCAATGAGTTTACTCCAATCAGGAAGTTAGCTCTTCTTTTTAATCACTTGGGGGTTGCAGGACAAATGGTGTTTGACAACTTACCTGTTATTGCACCACCATTGGGTGAAGACATTGCTTGGGATGTTTACATTGAGGGAAAAGAAAGGATTAGGAAGCAGCATTCAGATGAATCGAATGTGCTGTTGGAAAGATTTAATTTTGCGATGTGCAGACAGTCATCTGATGAATCGGTTGATGAGTACTTAGCCACTTACCGGGGGCTTGCTGCAAAGTGTGATTTTGTCAGTATTGTGGATGTGTACATAAGGGATCAGTTTGTTTTCCATTGCTATTGAAAACAAATTCAGGAGAGGCTTTTGGCTTGTCGTAATCCTTCCTTAGATGAAGTTGTGGACTTGGCGAAAGCCATTGAAAGATCTATTATTACATCTAAAGTAGTGTGTGGCCAGAGTGAACAGTCCAATGTCAGTACAATTGTGGGTGATTCTGAGGTGTATTATATCAAAGAGAAATTGTCTAAACAGAGGAGGGGACAGTTTGCAAGATCATGCTATTGTTGTGGTTCTCGCAATCACTCAGGCAATAGTCAGGGGTGTCCTGCTTTAGGAAATAAATGTAAAAAAATAGGTCATTTTCAAGCTGTATGTAGGCAACCTAGCCGTAGTTCTAATTCTTCGCCTAGCGGAAATAGAGTGAAAATCAGTAATGTATATATGCAGGGCCTGGATGATGTGGCTGTTGATTGTTCAAATAAATTGTCAAATGTTGTTTTAACAGTGGATTTATCAGGAAATGGCAAGAGTTATCCTATTAAGCACATTAAAGGGCCAATTTGTGAGGCGATCATTGATTCCAAGAAAATAATGGTTATGGCTGACTCTGGAGCACCTGTCACTATTTTGGCAGACAAGACTTTCTTTAATTTTTGGTCTACAACAATGTCTTTGGAAAATGCTGACATCAATCCCAAGGCTTTTGGAAATCAGGACATTGCCTTATTGGGATTCTTTTGTACTACCTTACAAATGTTGGGTAGGTCAATTGTCACCAAGATCTATGTAGCGGTAGATGGAAGGGATATTGTGGGATGGAAGGATATGGCTTGCTTAGGTATTGTTTTACACCCGGGGCATGATGAACCTATAATGTTAGGAGATATACCCCAACGTAATGAGGAGAGTTCTGTTTGGTCTTTAACACAAAAAAATTGTGTATCAGTACACATTACTTCAAAGTTTCCAGAAGTTTTTGCTGATAAGGTAGGAACAGTGAAAGGTTTAGAGCACTGCAGTAAACTTAAGGAAGGTGCTATTCCGGTTTCACACAAAGTCAGACCTGTTCCCATATCTAGCAGAAGCCAATTGAATGTGTTACTTGATAAATTGGTGTCTGATGGTATTATTACTCCTACTGACTCCTCAGAGTGGGTTTCTACGATCGTTATCACAAAGAAAAAGAATGGAGATCTCAGGTTATGTGTTGACCTGAGATCACTCAATAAAAACATTATAGTGGATTGCCATCCACTGCCCTACATTCAAGAGTTGATAACCACTTTAGGTACTTCAAAACTTTTTTCAACTATAGATTTACATTCGGCATATCACCAGATTCCTCTTAGTGAGAGCTCACAAGAATTGACTACTTTCATCACTCCTTATGGTGCTTTCAAGTATCTCAGATTACCTTTTGGCCTGGCTTCGGCAGCAAGTGTGTTCCAAAAATTGATGGATTCTTTGTTTGGCCACATGGGAAATGTCTGTGCTTTCCAGGATGACATATTGGTACACGCAGAGACTATAGGAAAACATAAAGAAGTCCTGGATTAGGTATTTGGTATACTTCAAAAGTGTGGTATGACTATTAAAACTGAGAAATGTAAGTTTATGGTAGAAAATGTAGAATATTTTGGACACACCATTTCGGCAGAGGGCATAAAACCCAAAATGTGTAATCTTGAAGCTATCAAGAATGCACCTCCTCCGACCAATAAAGATGAGCTGC
Organism: Pleurodeles waltl; assembly: GCF_031143425.1. Taxonomy (NCBI): domain Eukaryota; kingdom Metazoa; phylum Chordata; class Amphibia; order Caudata; family Salamandridae; genus Pleurodeles; species Pleurodeles waltl. Next base: position 613,767,363 of record NC_090446.1, on the reverse strand, counting down.
GTTCTTTCCTTGGGCTATGCGAATACTACTCGAGATTTGTCAATGGCTTTGCTTTGGTGGTGCAGCCCCTTAGATCATTGTTGAAGAAAGGCAGTAAATTTGTTTGGGATGTTCAGGTTCAGGACGCATTTGAACGTATGAAACAGGTTGTATTATCTGCTCCAACCTTGAAATTGTACATTCCCTCAGCGAAGTCGTTTATAACGGTTGATGCTAGTCTCAAGGGCCTTGGAGCTGTTTTTGTTCAGTGGGTGGATGGTCATGAAAATACGGTTGCATTTGCATCCAGGATTCTTTCTGTTTCTGAAAGTAATTATAGCACAATTGAAAGGGAGGCTTTGACCTGTGTCTGGGCTGTTCAAAAGTTTAGAACGTATATTTGGGGAACTTGCTGTGTAATCTACACCGATCACAAACCATTGGTATTTTTGTTGAATGGCAATGGTTTAGGAAAGGCTTCTGCACGTCTAGTGCGTCTACTCTAAAAACTACAGGAGTATAATTTGGAAGTGAAATATGTGTCATCTTGATGTATTCAAATTTCTTAAAGCGAAAATTTGGCGTATTCCAATACTCCACACTCGACCGTAGGCATTTCGCCTTTCATGCTTCTTAGGGGAAGGGAGTCCAGGTCCAATCTTGTACCAGCATGGTTAGCTAATTATTTAGTTGGAAAATTTTAGAAGTCTAATGTGAGTTTGGATGATTTACAGCACAATGTTTTGCAGAAAAAGTTGATTCAGAAATGTAATTATGATGACAGGAATAAAGTCAAGAACACAGATATCAATGTACATGATTGGGTATTAATTAAGAAACCACAAAGAGTTTCTAAAGGAGAATCAAAGTTTTCTTTGCCTGTCAGGGTGGTTAAAATCAACAAAGCATCTGTATTGTTGGATTGAAAAGGCTGGTGGAACAGGAACAGTGTTGTTCCTATTTCAGTTTCTCAAGCAGAAATCTTCAGAAAAGCTTACGCTGGCAGAGAGAGAGATTCCGATTCCAGCAACATGTTTTTAAATGATGTACCTACTAAATCAGTAGACAGAGATGAAGGGCGTATGGAGTGCTCTTCTAATCGCAATGTGGCAGATACACAAGGAAGTGATGCTAATGCAGAGATTCACAGTTCACAGGATCCTGTGTGTACGCGTAGCAATAGGATTGTTACCTTATAAATTGAATGATTTCGTTTTGGGTTAATTTATTTTGTTTTGTTTTCAAAGGGGGGAGATTATGTAATATGTGGCTTGTTATTTAAATGTTTTTGTTTTGGGAAAACATGTATTTCATGTATCTCATTTTGTTGTAAAATATATACCACACCTCTATGTGTGTTTATTATATTGTTATCCTGTACCTTGCCTTGTTTATCTTTGAGAACCCTGCGTTCTTTGTGACACCTCTCCTCCAGGTTCTTGAGTCGGACTTGATGACAGTTGAAGGGTGGCTCTGGACCTGAGAGGAATCAGTTGGCTTTCGTGGATCCTCCAATAAAGGATCTGCATATTTTTTTCTGAAGCAATATCGCAGCTTCTTCTTTACTTGACTGAGCGCTTATTATTGTACCTTCTACAATCGCCCGTGTCAGAATGGGACACTTTGACATTTTCGATGAAAGATGAACTTTTTTTAATCCAAAAAATTAAAAAGTGCAAATTTATCTTTTACTTCAAAAAAGTGACAAGGTCCCATTCTGAGTGGGGACTTAAAAAAATTATAACTTTTTTCATCCAAAAAGTGAAAAGACCTAAACTAATTTGTTTTCTTCAAAAAAGTGATAAATTCCCATTCTCAGTGAGGACTTAGATAAAATGTAAACTTTTTTAAACCAAAAAATGTAATAAGGCAAATTAGTTGTTTTCTTCAAAAAAGTGACAAAGTCCCATTCAGAGTGGGGACTTAGAATGAACTAGAACTTTTTCATCCAAAAAGAAAAAGAATCCAACTTCAATTTTTTTTCTTCAAAACGGGAATAAGTCCCCTTCTGAGTCGGGACTTTGGAGAGCTTTCAACTTTTTACAAAAGTTGCATTTTTTTCTAAATCCCACCTCGGAATGAGATGGGACTTTGAAAAGAATTCAAATTTTGTCAAAGTTCACATGCTTACCAGCTCCCATGTCAAAATGGGACATTTTGACTTTTCGGATGAAAAGATCAACTTTTTTAATCCAAAAGTTAAAAAACTGCAAATTTGTAATTTTCTTCACAAAAGTGACAAATTCCCAATCTGACTGGGGACTTGGAAAAATATTCAATTTTTTTTATACAAAGAGGGAAAAGTGCGAATTCATCGTTTTCTTGAAAAAAGTGACAAAGTCCCATTCTGAGAGTGGACTTAGAAAAAAATTCATATTTTTTTGTCCAAAAAGTGAAAAAGTGCAAATTTGTCACTTTCTTAAAAAAACTGACAAAGTTCCATTGTAAGTGGGGTCTTAGAAAAAAATCAACGTTTTTGATCCAAAAAGTAAAAAAGTGCAAATTCATAATTTTCTTTAAAAAAGTGACAAATTCTCTTTCTGATTCGACTTAAAAACATTGTACCTCTTTTCATCCAAAAAGTGAAAAATCCAAATTCAATTTTTTTCTTCAAAAAAGTGAAAATAATACCCTTCTCAGTGGGTACTTAGAAGAACTTTTGACTTTTTTCAAAGTTGAATTTTTTTAGTGCCATCTCAGTGGGACTTAGAAAGGAACTAAACTTTTGTCAAGGTTGACATGTTTGCCGGATCCATGTCAGAATGGGACATTTTGACATTTTGGATGAAAGATCAACATTTTTGATCCAAAAAATGAAAAAGTGCAAATTCATCATTTTCTTCAAAAAAGTGGCAAAGTCCCATTCTGATTGTAGACTTAGAAAAAAAAAAAAATTTTTTTGATCCAAAAAGTGAAAAGTTGCAAATTCATTGTACATCAGAATAACATGGGACTTAGAAAATAATTAAACTTTTGTCAAAGTTAACATGTTTGCCATCTCCCATGTCAGAATGGGACATTTTGACTTTTTGGATGAAAAGTTCAACTAGTTTTATCCAAAATGTAAAAAATTGCAAATTCATTGTATTCTGTAAAAAAGTGTCAAAGTCCTATTCTCTGAGGGGACTTAGAATTATTTTTTTTTTTTTTTTATCCAAATAGTGAAAAAATGCAATCTCGTTGTTTTCTTAAAAAACGTGACAATGGCCCATTCTGAGTGGGGAACTTTGAAAAAAATTCAACTTTTTTGATCCTCCTGGGTGCACGTGTCTCACTCCCGCTGCTGCCGAGGGTTCGCCGCCCCTGGTGACTGTTGGTTGTACTGCTAATCTTTTTTTCTCCCAAATTGTCTTGTAACTTGTTGTTTATATTTTGGCATTCTGCTTTTTCTTTTTGTCTCTCATTTTTTGTCTCTCTGCTAGGCGCTCCCTTTTGCGCCACTGCCCTTTGTGCCCCCCGCTTCCCGCCGCTGCTCCCCTGCAGCCCGCCCCCTTTTACTTTCTGTCTCCCATGCCCTCGCCCATTGGCCACCCCACTCCCGCCTCCCAGCTGCTCCTCCCTCCCACTTCGCCTCTTATGGAGGTCACCGCAGGGCAGTGAGTGCGACCTGACCTCAGGTCGCTCCCCACGCCGCACGGCTCCTCCTGGGTGCCCCTGTCTCACTCCCGCTGCTGCCGAGGGTTCGCCGCCCCTGGTGACTGTTGGTTGTACTGCTAATCTTTTTTCTCCTAAATTGTCTTGTAACTTGTTGTTTATATTTTGGCATTCTGCTTTGCTTTTTGTCTCTCATTTCTGTCTCTCTGCTAGGCACTCCCTCTGTGCCCCCCCACCCCCGCTTCCCACCGCTGCTCCCCTGCGGCCCGCCCCCTTTTACTTTCTGTCTCCCGTGCCCACGCCCATTGGCCGCCCTGCTCCCGCCTCCCAGCTGCTCCTCCTTCCCACTTCGCCTCTTATGGGGGTCGCCGCGCGGAAGCACAGCACAGCGTGCCAAAGGCAAGCCTGTCTGTGCCCGTCCACGCCAGGACCCCTGGACTCTGCGCCCCCGCAATGCCAGACTGCACTATGACTCCAGCACCCTCCACGCACTCAACACTGGACGAGACCACCCCTGCTACCGGGCCACCCCAAAGTGCACCCAATGGCTCTTCGCCTGCCGGAACTGCAGATTCACCAGCATCCAGCCCACCAAACCACCAACCAGAGAACCCAACCACCTCCACTGCATCCTCCTCAACACCCGCTCCACTCGTAAGCACACCATCGAACTCTGGGACCTCCTAGACACAACCACCCCCGACGTCGCCTTCCTGACGGAGACCTGGTTGAATGCCACCTCAGCACCAGACATCGCCATAGCCGTCCCACAGGGCTACAAGATCTCCCGCAGAGACCACACCAACGGAGTGGGAGGGGGAATCGCCATCATCCACAAGGACACCCTCCGTGTCTCAACCAACACCGACAACACCCTCACCACCGCCGAGCACATGCACTTCCAGATCCACACCAACCCCAACACCACCCTCAGAGGAACGCTCGTCTACAGACCACCCGGACCACGACCACAGTTCAGCGACACCATCGCCGACCTCATCAGCACCCACGCCCTCGCCTCCACGGACTACATCCTCCTTGGGGACCTGAACTTCCACCTCGAGAACAACAACGACACCAACTCCACCGCCCTGATCGACAACCTTGCCAACCTCGGACTCAAACAGCTCGTGACAACACCCACCCATGCTGCTGGACACACGCCGGACCCCATCTTCTCCACAAGCCCCAACGTGTCCTTCAGCCACACCACCGAACCCCACTGGACCGACCACAGATGCGTCCACTTCACCTTCAGGAAACCCACCACACACCACCGCACCCAACAGCTGCTGGGGCAAGTTCACCAAAGACCAACTGACTACCACCCTCGCCCTGAGACCACCCGCCGACCCCACCAACCCAGACACCACAGCGACTAACCTCAAACAGTGGATCAACGACTGCGCCGACACCCTCGCCACTCTCAAGACCTCCACAACCAACCACACCAACAAGAAAGCTGCCTGGTTCACCGAAGACCTCTGGATCTTCAAGCGCACCTGTCGGTAACTGGAGAAGAAATGGCTCCACGACCGAACACCAGACAGCCACACAGCCCACAAGAGCGCCACCTGCAGACACTACCAACTCATCAGGACCGCCAAGAGGACCGCCTTCAAGGACCGCTTAGAAAACAACACACACAACACCAAAGAGCTCTTCAGCATCGTGAAGGAACTCTCCAACCCCGGCTCCAACACCAACGGCATCCCACCATCACAAGACCTGTGCGACTCCCTGGCCACCTTCTTTCACCGCAAGATCACCAACATCCACGACAGCTTCAACTCCGACACCCACCACCAAGACCACCACCCCTGTGACCACCACCCGCACCAGCCCCTGACAGCCTGGTCCTACGTCAGCGACGAAGACACCATCAAAACCATGAACTCCATCCACTCCGGATCCCCATCTGACCCCTGCCCTCACCATGTCTTCAACAAAGCCAGCACTACCATCGCGCCCCACCTCCGGAAAACAATCAACAGTTCCTTCGAGACAGCAACCTTCCCGGAAAGCTGGAAGCATGCCGAGATCAGCGCCCTTCTGAAGAAGCCCAAGACGGACCCCAAAGACCTCAAGAACTTCCGGCCCATCTCCCTGCTCCCGTTCCCGGCAAAAGTGACAGAGAAGATTGTCAACAAACAGCTAACCCGCTACCTCGAAGACAACAACATCCAGGACCCTTCCCAATCCGGCTTCCACAGCAACCACAGCACCGAGACTGCCCTCATCGCCGCCACTGACGACATCAGGATCCTGATGGACAAAGGAGAAACAGCCGCCCTCATCCTCCTGGACCTATCAGCAGCCTTTGACACAGTCTGCCACCGCACCCTATCAGCACGCCTCCATGACACCGGAATCCAAGAGAAGGCCCTGGCCTGGACCACATCCTTCCTCTCCGGCAGAACCCAGAGCGTCCACCTCCCAGCCTTCCGCTCAAAAACCACCAAGATCATCTGCGGCATCCCAAAGGGATCCTCCCTCAGCTCGATGCTGTTCAATATCTATATGGCACTGCTCGCCCACGTTGCATGACAACATAACCTCAACATCATCTCCTACGCCGACGACACCCAACTGATCATATCCCTCACCGAAGACCTCCACACCGCCAAAGCCAACCTCCACAGAGGAATGAAGGCCGTAGCCGACTGGATGAAGGACAGCAGACTGAAGCGTCCTGCTTCAACACCCTGCGTATGCTCCGCAGGATCTTCAAATGGATTCCCCCTGACACGAGGAAAACCGTTACCCAGGCCCTCATTACCAGCAGACTCGACTACGGGAACGCCCTCTACTCAGGAACAACAACCAAACTCCTGAGACGACTACAACGAATCCAGAACACCTCAGCACGACTAATCCTCGACGTTCCCCCATGCAGCCACATCACATCCCACCTAAGAGGCCTGCACTGGCCCCCCGTCGACAAGAGGATCACCTTCAAACTCCTTACCCACGCACACAAAGCACTACGCAACACCGGACCTACACACCTCAACAACCGACTCAGCTTCCACACCACCACCCGAAACCTCCGCTCAGCCAACCTCGCCCTCGCCACAATTCCCCATATCCGGAAAACCACCACCGGTGGCAGATCCTTCTCCTACCTCGCCGCCAAGACCTGGAACACTCTCCCTACCAACCTACGACCGACTCAGGACCCGCTGGCCTTCAGAAGACTTCTAAAGACCTGGCTCTTCGATCAGTAGCGCCCCCCCCCACCGCCTTGAGACCCTCAAGGGTATGTAGCACGCTTTAGAAATGCAGTGATTGATTGATCCAAAGAGTGAAAAAGTGCAAATTCATAATTTTCTGCAACAAAAGTGACAAATTCACATTCTTAGTGGGGACTTAGAAAAAATGTTAACTTCTTTCACCCAAAAAGTGAAAATAATTAAAATGTTTTTCTTTTAAAAAAGTGACAAGGTCCCTTTCAGAATGGGAACAAATAAAAAAAAATCGATCTTTTTCATCCAAAAAGTGAAAAAGTGCAAATTCAAATTGTTTCTCCAAAAAAGTGAAAAAGTCCCCTTCTGAGTGGAGACTTAGAAGAACGTTAGACTTCTTTCAAAAGTTGATTTTTTTTCAAGTCCAACCTCAGAATGAGATGAAACTTTTGTCAAAATTGACTTGTTTGCTAGCTCCCATGTCAGAATGGGACATGTTGTCTTTTTTTTGATGAAAGGTCAACTTTTTTTATCCAAAAGGTGAAAAAGTGCAATTTCATCATTTTCTTCAAAGAAGTGACTAAGGGCCAGATGTAGGAAGCTTTTTGCGCCTCGCAAACGGCGAAAAACACAGTTTGCGAGGCGCAAAAGGCCTTACGCGATGCAGAGTCACGTTTTGCGAGTCGGTACCGACTCGCAAAATGTGATTCCGACTCGCAAATAGGAAGGGGTGCTCCCTTCCTATTTGCGTCCGCATCGCGATGTAGAGTTGCTTTGTGACCGCGAAAGTGGTCGCAAACCAACTCGCAGTTACCATACACTTGAAGTGGATGGTAACTCATTCGCAATAGGGAAGGGGTCCCCATGGGACCCCTTCCCCTTTGTGAATGCCACAGAAAATATTTTTCAGAGCAGGCAGTGGTCCTATGGACCACTGCCTACTCTGAAAAAACCGAAACTAAATGGTTTCGGTATTTTTTCTTTTTGCAGCTCGTCTTCCTTTAAGGATAATGGGCTGCAAAAAGAAAAAAAAAAACTGCTTTATTTAAAAGCAGTCACAGACATGGTGGTCTGCTGTCTCCAGCAGGCCACCATCCCTGTGAGTGCCTAGACTCGCTATGGGGTCGCAAACTGCGACCCACCTCATAAATATTCATGAGGTGGGTCTTTGCAACCCCATAGCGATTCGCAGAGGGTGTCTGAGACACCTTTCTGCATCTTGTATTGCGAGTTGCAATTTGCGAGTCACTATGACTCACAAATTGCAAGTCGCAATTTCTTACTTACCTACATCTGGCCCATAGTCCCATTCTGAGTGGGGACTTTGTAGAACGTTCAACTTTTTTACAAAGTTGAATTTTTTTCTCAGTGCCATCTCATTCTGAGATGGGACTTAGAAAAGAATTCAACTTTTCTCAAACTTTTGATGTTTTGGATGAAAATTTCAACTTTTTTCATTTTAAAAGTGAAAAAGTGCAAATTCATCATCTTCTTCAAAAAAGTGAAAGAGTCCCATTCTGAGTTGGGACTTAGAAGAGCTTTTGACTTTTTACAAAAGTAGAATTTTTTTAAAGTCCCACCTTGAAATGAGGTGGGACTTTGAAAAGAATTCAACTTTTGTCAAAGTTAACATGTTTCCCAGAATGGGACATTTTGACTTTTTGGAAGAAAGGATCAACTTTTTTGATCCAAAGGGTGAAAAAGTGCAATTTATCATTTTCTTTAAAAAAAGTGACTAAGGGGCTCATTCTGAGTTTGGCGGGCGGCAGAACCCGCGCGTCAAACTCAACCTGCCACCTGACTGCTGGTGCCATCAGGACACCTCCGGCCGTATTGCGACTTCACCGCAGGGCCGGTGGGTGGAAACAGTGTTTCCGCCCGCTGGCCCTGCGGTGAGGAGGGCCTTAACATTGAGGCCACCTGCAGACACTACCAACTCATCAGGACCGCCAAGAGGACCGCCTTCAAGGACCGCTTAGAAAACAACACACACAACACCAAAGAGCTCTTCAGCATCGTTGGCCCTGCGGTGAGGAGGGCCTTAACATTGAGGCCTGCTTGGAATCAAGCCGGTGCCAATCTGGCGGCGCAGCAGGAGAAGGAGCAGCAGCACCTGTGAGGCATTTCACTGCCCAAAATTCAGGCAGTGAAATGCGCGATGGGGCTGTGCCTGGGGTCCCCTGCATTGCCCATGCCAAGTGCACCCCATCCCAACAGCTTTTCGACGGTGGTGTGAACCGCCATGGAAAGGCTGGTGGAATGGAACTCGAAGTCCAGTGGGCAGTGCTGTTTGCAGCGCTGCCCTGGTGGATTAGAACCGCCGGAACCCCCAGGCTGGAGGCCGTCTCTGGTGTAGCGGTGTAGCCGGTATTACCGCAGTGATTTGGCCGCAGTCGGAGTGTGGCAGGTCAGACGACCACTACCGCTGCGGTTCGATGGCCACCCTGAGTCTGGCAGTCTCAAGACTGCCAGACTCGGAATGAGCACAAAAGTCTCCTTCTGAGTGAGGACTTAAAAAAATATTCAATTGTTTTGATACAAAAAGTGAAAAAGTGAAAATGTATTGTTTTCTTGAAAAAAGTGACAAATTCCCATTCTGATTGGGGACTTAAAAAAAAGTGTACCTTTTTTCATCCAAAAAGTGAAAGAATCCAAATTCAATTTTTTTCTTCAAACAAGCGAAAAAATCCCAGCTGAGTAGGAATAAGAAGAACTTTCGACTTTTTTCAAAAGTAGAATTTTTTTCAAAGTGCCAACTCATTCTGAAAGGGGACATAGAAAGGAATGCAACTTTTATCAACGTTGACATGTTTGCCGGCTCCCATATCAGAATGGGACATTTTGACATTTTTTGATCCAAAAAATGAAAAAGTGCTAATTCACTGTTTTTTACAAAAAAGTGACAAAGTCTCATTCTGAGTGGGAACTTTAAAAAAAAAAAAACTTTTTTATCCAAAAAGTGAAAAAGTGCATATTCATCATTTTTTTCAAATAAGTGACAAATGCCCATTCTGAGTGGGGACTAAGAAAAAATGGACACTTTTTTATTCAAAAAAGTGACAAAGTCCCATTCTAAGTGAGGACTTAGAAAACGTTGTAACTTTTTTCATCCAAAAAGTGAAAAAAATTTTTTTTTTAAAGTTTTCTTCAAAAAAGTGAGAAAGTCCCATTCTGATTAGGGACTTTAAAAAAATAAAAATAAATCATTCATAAAGTGAAAAACTGAAAATTCACTGTTCATCAGAATGAGATGGGAGTTAGAAAATAATTCAACTTTTTTCAAAGTTCACATGCTTGCTGTGTCCCATGTCAGAATGGGACATTTTGACTTTTGGATGAAAAGTTTAATTTTTTTTATCCAAAAAGTAAAAAAGAGTAAATTCAGTGTTTCCTTCAAAAAAGTGACCAAGTCCTATTCTCTGTGGGGACTTAGAAAATATGTGACTTTTTCATCAATAAAGTGAAGAAATCCAAAAACTATATTTCTTTCTTCACAAACTGACAAAGACCTATTCTCAGTGGGGACTTAAAAAAAATAACTTTTTTGATCTAAAAAAGTGAAAACTGAAAATTAAATTTTTTTCTTCAAAAAAGTGACAAAGCCCCATTCTGAGTGGGGACTTAAAAAAGTTCAACTTCTTTCATCCAAAAAGTGAAAAAGTGCAAATACTTCATTTTCTTAAACAAAAGTGATAAACTCCCATTCTGAGTCGGGACTTATACAAAAAATGCAACTTTTTTGATCCAAAAAGTGAAAAAGTGCAAATTCATCATTTTCTTCAAAAAAATGGCAAAGTCCAATTCTGATTGGGGAGTTAGAAACAATTTAAACTTCTTTCATACAAAAGGTGAAAAAGTACAAATTCATTGTTTTCTTCAAACAAAGGGCAAAGTCCCATTCTTAGTGGGAAGTTAGAATTTTTTTCACTTTTTCATCCAAATATGAACAAATCCAAATTGAAATTGTTTCTTTAAAAAATGACAAAGTCCCTCTCTGAGTGGGGACTGATACCAAAAAATCCTACCCTTTTCATCCAAAAAGCGAACAAAAACAAATCCAAATTATTTTCTTTAAAAAAGTGACAAAGTCCTATTCTGAGTAGGGACTTAGAAAACAATTTCAACTTTTTTCATCCAAAAATTGAAAAAGTGCAAATTCATAATTTTCTGCAAAAAAGTGACAAAGTCCCATTCTCAGTGAGGACATAGAACAAATTGTAACTTTTTGCATCCAAAAAGTGAAAAAACCCAAATTCAAACTTTTTCCCCCAAAAAGTGACAAAGTCCCATTCGGAGTGGTGACTTGGAAAACTTTTCTACTTTTTTTAATCCAAAAAGGGAAAAGTGCAAATTCGTTATTTTCTTCAAAAAAGTGTCAAAGTCCCATTCTTAGTGGGGACTTGGAAAAAATTGTTACTTTTTCATCCAAATATGAAAAAATCCAAATTCAAATTGTTTCTTCAAAAAAGTGAAAAAGTCCTCTTCTGAGTGGGGACTTAGATGAACTTTCGACTTTTTTCAAAAGTTGCATTTTTTTCTAAGTCTCATCTCTTTCTGAGATGTGACTTAGAAAATAATTCAACATTTCCCAAAGTTGATATGTATGCTGTCTCCCATGTTAGAATGGGACATTTTGACATTTTGGTTGAAACATGAACTTTTTTAATCCAAAAAAGGAAAAAGTGCAAATTTATCTTTTATGTCAAAAAAGTGACAAAGTCCCATTCTAAGTGATGACCTCACAAAAATTGTAACTTTTTATTCAAAAAGTGAAAATACCTAAACTAATTTTGTTCTACAAAAAAAATGATGAATTTCCATTCTCAGTGGGGACTTAACAAATATTTCAACTTTTTTAAACCAAAAAGTGTAGAAAAGGCAAATTTGTTGTCTTCTTCAAAAAAAGTGACAAAGTCCATTCAGAATGGGGACTTAGACTGAACTGGAACTGTTTCATCCAAAAAGAAAAAAGAATCCAACTTCAAATGTTTTCTTCAAAAAAGTGAAAAAGTCTCCTTCTGAGTCGGGACTTTGAAGAGCTTTCAACTTTGTACAAAAGTTGAATTTTTTTCTAAGTCTCACCTCAGAATGAGATAGGACTTTGAAAAGAATTCAAATTTTGTCAAAGTTGACATGTTTGCCAGTTCCCATGTCAAAATGGGACATTTTGACTTTTTGGATGAAAAGATCAACTTTTTTGATCCAAAAGTTGAAAAAGTTAAAATTTGTCATTTTCTTCACTAAAGTGAAAAAGTCCCTTTCTGAGAGCGGACTTAGTAAAAAAAATCATATTTTTCGATCCAAAAAGTGAAAAAGTGTAAATTTGTCACTTACTTAAAAAAACTGACAAAGTACCATTGTCCGTGGGGACTTAGAAAAAATTTCAACTTTTTTGATCAAAAAAGTAAAAAAGTGCAAATTCATCATTTTCTACAAAAAAGTGACAAATTCCCGTTCTGATTGGGACTTAGAAAAAAGTGTACCCTTTTTCACCCAAATAGTGAAAAAATCCAAATTAAATTCTTTTCTTCAAAAAAAGTGAAACAATCCCCTCTGAGTAGGAATAAGAAGAACTTTCGACTTTTTTCAAAAGTTTAATTTTTTTCTAAGTGCCAACTCATTCTGAGATGGGACTTAGAAAGGAATGCAACTTTTGTCAAAGTTGACATGTTCTCTGGCTCCCATATCAGAACGGGACATTTTGACATTTTGGATGAAGAATCAACTTTTTTGATCCAAAAAATGAAAAATTGACAATTCACCATTTTTTTTTTAAAGTGACAACGTCCCATTCTGAGTGGGGACTTAGAAAACATTTCAACTTTGTTCATCCAAAAAGTGAAAATGCGAAAATTCATAATTTTCTTCAAAAAAGTGACTAACACCCATTCTGAGTGGGGACTTAGAAAAATGTGTAACTTTTTTCGTCCAATAAGTGAAAAAATCCAAATGTAATTTTTTTTTCACAAAAAAGTGATAAAGTCCCGTTCAGAGTAGGGACTTAGAAGAAATTTTGACTTTTTTTAAAAGTTGATTTTTTTCTAAGTCCCACCTCATTCTAAGATGGAACCTAGAAAATAATTCAACTTTTGTCAAAGTTGACATGTTTGCCGACTCCCATGTCAGCATGGGATATTTTGACATTTTGGATGAAAGACCAACTTTTTTGATCCAAAATCTGAAAAAGTGCTAATTCATTGATCATCAGAATGACATGGGACTTAGAAAATAATTAAACTTTTGCCAAAGTTGACATGTTTGCCGTCTCCCATGTCAGAGTGGGACATTTTGTATGAAAAGTTCAACTTGTATGTGTGATTCCCTTCCGGTTTGGGAATGCAGCGATCCTTGGACCGGTATCAGTGCTGGGCGCCGCTGTCAGTTCTGGAGGATGAACGGTAACTACGACTGGGGTTCTGCGAACAGCTAGTAGCGGTGAGAGGAGAAGCATCAGCTCCAGCGCGAGGACAGTTACCAGCGTGTGAGGACCAATGTGGGCTTGAGGCCAGCATCACTCCCGGCGCGAGAACAAGTAACCAGCGCTCGAGGACACCAGCTGCCCAGGCAGGAGGGCATCATCCGCACCTGCGGGAGGACAATCATCAGCTCCGTTCTAGGACCTGGGAAGTGTTTGGGAACCTGGAACGCCGTGCTCCGGCCACCGCAGTGGCGCCGGAATGATCAAGATCCAGCGGCCGACGGGCAGTGGCAGTAGCAGGGTGCTCAGCGCAGTAGAGGTGAAAAGCAAGGGCCGTCATAGGTGACCTTGCCCACTGATATCTAGCTTGGCATGTAAGCACAGGAGAGGGTATCGCTTGTACTCCTCGGAAAAGAAGAGTTGCTGTGAACTAACATTCCAGCCAAGGGTGGATTTGGACTGCAGTCTGCGCACAGTGAATTGTTTGCAACAAGTAACTAGTGGTCTGGCTCGGAGAGATGAGCAGGAGGAGATCAGCTGTTTGCAAGCATGACCAGTGCGCAGGAGAGGGCATGCTGGTAAGATACTCTCACTGTTTTCCGATCTGAGAGCAGAGTGCACAGCGCAGGGGGGCAAACATAAGGATACAAAAGGATATTTGTGGCATGTTTGTGCCGAGTTCCGGGTAAGCTGTCTGCACTGTGTGAGAGTGAGTAATGACACAACTCTCTTCTGCGGCTGAGCCGAACAAAGTGCTCTGAGTTCTTTGTCCTTAGTTTGTGGCAGGTCGCTCTCTGTACCATCAATGAAATAACCGTAATTAATAATCAACTTGAGTCTTTACTCAGAGCACCAGATCCTCCTTCATAGCAAAGTTTACCATACGCGCCACTCCAACAATGTTTAATTAGTGTTGGTAGTCTCCTGTGAGCCAGAGGAGTGCGCGCGTCACTCAACGGAGTGGATGTTGTTTGCTCACATGCCAATGTAGCCCCTGTGGGAGTGCAGGGGGAGCGCTGCAGGATTGCCAGGGGAGCCAGGGGGCTCTGGGAGCACATCTGATCGCTGGGCATGGGGGGGCTTGGTGTTCAGTGATATGTGGCTGTCCTATGCACACAAGACTGCCAACCAGTGAGGAAGGTGGGTTCGGTGATCGATTTGCTGTCTTTCTGCCACTTGTGAGAGTGGTGGGTGGCTGCAGCATGCAAAGACACAGAGAAGCTCTGGGAAATCGTGGGAGAAGGCACGATAGTTGGCCTCAGAAATGGAAGCGAAAGCCGAGTGGTAACAGGCAGGGCTTGAAGCACGGTGACAGTGGAGTGAAGAGAAGTTCTGCAGCATGGACATTGTGCAGATTTGGGCTGAGCTCACTATGGAGGGAGAGAAGAAACCATTGTTCTGTTTTGCTGGTATTTTTGGACGGTGGGACAGGGGGATGTTTAAAAGTACATTCTAATTATAAGTTTTGTTAAAGTATGTACAGGTAAAGTCTAAAAATAGCGGCTTTAGATAATTCTCCTTATATTTGTATCGACCAGGACATTAAAATACTGGTGGTGCCAAGAGAAAACCTGTCACGTGGCAACCCTAGACATTGCTGTGAAGGTGGGAATTCCTTAAGGAATGTACTAGAGGGTATGGTCACATTTCAACAACAGCGGTGAAGTCTCAGCTGTATTTTTTGCTTTATTAGTTCAAGAGTGCATGTGGGGGCGAAGTGGTTCAGGGAACATGGCGGCCATCTAAAGGAGCCGGTCGTAGAGGGCTCTGTCTGGTGAATGACGCGGCTAAATAATTATGCCTTACCGGGGAAACGTGAAGGTTTCACAGGTTGGCAGTGGGGGTCCTCTTTGTGTTTTTTGGTTTTACGGCGGTGCAAGGGAGGCAAAGGAGCTGGCGGGAGCACAGGACGCTTTGGAGCACGGGGTGGTGCCGTTGTTGAGGGCCTCCCTGGAGCTCTTTCGGGTCAGGGAGGCGCCAGCTCATGTTCCCTACCAGGGGAACCAGGGCAGGGCCAGCACAGGGCCAGATCCTTCAGGAAAGAAGAGCAGGATTTTGAGGATTCCTCAGTACATCAAGGACTTGGTGATTTCAGGTACTGATGGGGAAAAAACAAGATTTAAAGGGTTTGAAGGTTCTGTGCACCAGGGACATGCTTCTTTTGGTATAATCATTGTAGACATTCATTCAGACCATATGGTGGACAGGGTAAAAGGGCTAGTGGGGACCAGAAAGGAAGGGGGGAAGGTGGCAACTAAAAATAGTTTGGGACAAGTACCATATTTCCTGCGCAGCTCTAAAAAAAGTAAGAAAAGAGTGGAAGTTGAAAGTCTTGTCCCCCTCCAGAAACCCCCTACAGCGAGAAGTAAGGCGGAATACGATAATAGTTCTGTTACAAAGAGACTGGATGTGAAGAGTGTTGGAGGTTTGAACTATAGAAAAGTCTGGGTTACCCCATCAGTAAGGACTTATTTTCGAGTATTGCCAGGATCACCTAGAATGTCAACTGGGGGTGCGAGTATGCAAGAGCTGGATAAATCGGACAAGTTAGAGCCTGCTACTAGTTCAGAGGGCATTAGCCCAGACCTCCGGGTGGATGGGAGAGGTGTTTCACAGTATTCCTTTTCTGTGAGGTCTGTAGAGAGGCAAGAGGAGGTAAATGCAGTACAAGATTCTCAATCTGTCGGAGAAGATCAGGAGCACTCAATTGCAGATATGTTGAAAGCATTATCCGTGGAAGTGAAGGGTGGCTTTGAGACTTCTAATGCCAACCATGTGGAGATTAGGGGTCTCTGTGAAGACTTAGGGAAGAAAATTGATGACCTGGCGTGCTGGACAGCTGCTTTGGAGGAGGAGGTGGGCGAGTTAAGGATGGTGGTGGAAGACAATAAAGAGCAAATAAGATGTTTAAAAGAAGGGGAAGCAGGGGTAATGGCTAAAACGGAATCCCTAGAAAATAATCAGACGAGGAATAATCTGAGGTTTCTCAGGGTCCCAGAATGGTTGGAAGAAGGTGATTTAAAAGGCTTCATGGTCCGATTGATAAAGCAGGAGGTGACTGTGGAAGAATCAGAGGAGGACATTGGTAAAGATGTTCAGAGGGTGCACCGGGTCCTGGCAAAAATGCCTTCCAATAGGGATAGACCAAGAAAAATTTTAGTTTATTTTCAAACATACTCACTGAAGGAACATATTCTGGCTCTGGCATTAAAAAAGAAATCATTGTCAGTAAACGGATCCCCATTTGAAATTAGGTCAGACCTAGCGTCTGTGACTTTAAATAAACAGTGGGAGCTGGTAAAAGAATAGACATGTTGAAAAAAGTGAGTACAACAGCTCAGTTAAAATTCCCTGCTTCATTAAGGGTTATGGTGAAAAACAAAGGGGCATATTTATACTCTGTTTGCGCCGAATGTGCGTCACACTTTTTGACGCACAATCGGCGCAAACCCTGCCCCATATTTATACTTTGACGTCCGACCCCGCGGGCGTCAAAGTTCCACCATGTGCGTCATTTTTTGGAAGGGGGAACCAGCCTTGCATTAATTATATGCAAGGTAGGCGTTCCCTTCCAAAAAATGACTTTAAGGCCTGTGCCCCATATTTATACCCTGACGTCATTTTGACGCACAGGAGGGGGCAGGCCTTAAAAAACGGCGCCCAGCCTGATGGGCGCCGTTTTTTAACGCCTGGGTCAGGGCAGGCTTTAAGGGACCTGTGGGCTCAGAAGGAGCCCAGAGGTGCCCTCCCATGCCCCCAGGGACACCCCTTGCCACCCTTGCCCACCCCAGGAGGACACCCAAGGATGGAGGGACCCATCCCAGGGAAGTTGAGGTAAGTTGGGGTAAGTATTTTTTTTCTGTGGCATAGGGGGGCCTGATTTCTGCCCCCCTACATGCCACTATGCCCAATGACCATGCCCAAGGGACATAAGTCCCCTGGGCATGGCCATTGGGCAAGGGGGCATGACTCCTGTCTTTCCTAAGACAGGAGTCATGTCAATGGAGGTTGGGCGTCAAAAAAAATGGCGCAAATCGGGTTGAGGCCTGAATTTTGCCTCAGACCTGACTTGCCCCATTTTTTGACGCCCAACCTCCATTTTCCCCTACGCCGGTGCTGCCTGGTGTGAGTCATTTGTTTTGATGCACACCAGTCCGCAGCGCCGGCTAACGTCATTCAATAAATAAGGCGCCCGTATGGTGCTTTGGAATGGCGTTAGCCGGCGGTAAACTTTTTGACGCACAACTGCGTTGGCGCAGTTGTGCGTCAAAAAGTATAAATATGGGCCAAAGTGTATAATTTTACGGACTGGAAGGAGGTGGATGAGTTGATCAGGAAAATTGAGAAAGGGAGCAGTAATGAGAAGGTCAGACCTAAGCTTCTATTGTCTTTCCCGATAAGGAGATTATAATTTATTTATTTTTGCGATGTCCCAAGTTAGGTACGTGACCCCCCTCTGACTTTGGTCAGGTTAATGATTGGGTGGGTTCCCTGCGGAGGAAAGGGGATGGGCGAGGGGATGGGGATGGTGGTGGTGAGCACTGGGTGGGAAGCATAATAGGAAAAAAAAAGATCCTCATTGTGGTAGGTAGACCTGGGGAGCAGGGGAGTGATGGGTGGGGGGGTGTAAGAAGGTAGGTGGCTTTGATGTTGGAAAATGGCAATAAAGAATTTGAGACTCCTGTCTTGGAATGTAAATGGTCTTAGAGTGAGGAGTAGGCAGGAAAGGTTGGTGCAATATTTGAAGGATGCCACATTTGATGTTTTGATCTTACAAGAGACCCATCTTTCTAGGGAGGAATGTTTTGAAGTTTTTAAGTCATGCGGGTGGGTTCAGCAGATAGCTAGCTCAAAACGTTTGAGTGGTGGTAAAGGGGTGGCTGTTCTAATTAGGAATCATGCCAATATTACTTTTCTGGAAGGTCCCATAGATAACTCAGGGAGGTGGGTGTTGGGGAAGCTCTCTGCTTTTGAATATTTCTTTACCTTGGTAAGATACTATGGTTCTAATAGGGATGATGTATGCCCATTAAGGGAACTTTCAGATCTTCTTTTGCAATATTTAGATCCAATAATATGGGCAGGTGATTTTAATGCTGTATTGAACTACGAATTAGATAGATCAGCGAGAAGTAGGTCCCAAATAAAGGAGAAAAAGCTGGGTCAGATTCGGGTAATGATGTCCCAATGGGGGTTAAATGATGTTTGGAGGGATAAGAGGGGGTCAGAGAGAGGTTAATCTTATAATAATAAGAAGTATCTGTATCAGTCCAGAATTGATTACTTCCTTTTGGATACTGTTTTGAGGGACTTTGTTGAGTCAGTAGCACATATTGGGGCCCATTTATCAGATCACTCGATGGTCAGTTTAGATCTTAGGTTGCCAACAAAAAAGAGGGAAAAAAGGCGACTTTAGACAGAACTCTGCTTTTGGAAGATGAGGTGGATACGGAATTGCGGGTGGATTCATAAGAATTTTTTAAGATAAATTTGGGTTCAGCTCCCTTAGCGATAGTTTGGTATACATTTAAGGCCTTTTTTAGGGGATGTCTGATTAGGATAGCTGCACACAAGAGGACATTATATAATGAAGAAATAAGCAGTTTGGAGAGTCAAATATGACAATTTGAGCAGGGGATGTTAAGTAAGGAGCAGGGTGAAGAATTTGACGATTTATATAAGCAACGTCAGACAGCTAGTTTGGAGTTGGCAGCTCTTTTGGACCGTAGGATTAGATTGAGATGTGAAGCTAATAGGGTGATGCATTTCGAGTACAGTGAGAACAGCAGTAAATTGTTGGCTTGGAAGTTAAAATCAGATAGAGTTAGGAATCGTGTGACAGAAATTTGAGATGAAGACTCTGTGAAATTAGAAAAGGTGGAGAGCAGGTGGAAGAAGGTTTTTTCAATTTCGTTAAGGACTTATATACAGAAGATTTGAAGCTGCCTTTGAAGGTATTGAAGGGGTGGCTTGGGGAATTAGATTTACCTACTCTGAATGAAGAGGAGAGAAGTGAGGTTAATGATCCGTTTCAGAAGAGCGAGGTAGAATGGGTCATTTTAGCTGGCAAATTGGGGAAGGTATCAGGACAGATGGGCTACCCATGGAGGTTTATCGAGTTTTCGATAGTAGTACTTCTAAAGCTTTTAAGCAATTATGTGATAATATTATGGGGGGATGGGAATCTTCCTCCTTCTTGGAAAGAGGCAATTATTAAGTTAATTTTAAAACCCGGCAAAGACCCCAGGAAGTGGGATTCATACCGCCCAATATCGCAGTTAAATTGTGATGATAAAATCTTTGCTAATCTCCTGGCTGATAGACTAGGGATGGTTATGGGGAAACTCATACACACAGACCAGAAAGGGTTTTTGAAGGGTAGGCATATGCATGAATTGACAAAGGGATTGGTAGTGTCGATTGATTTAGCCACTTCGATGCATGTGCCATTGGCGGTGGTAATGGTGGATTCAACAAAAGCATTCAACAGGGTTATTTGGAGTTATTTGATGACAGTATGCGAATCATATAAAATTGGAGGCCAATTTATTCGAACATTGCAAAAAATCTATCATGACCCAAGTGCAAGAATTTTGGTTAATGGTATGCTCACTCCTCCGGTAAAAATAGAAAGAGGGACGAGACAGAGGTGCCCATTATCACCACTATTATTTGACTTTTATATTGAACCATTAGCCTGTAGAATTAGGAGAGATAAGAGAATACTTCCTTTTCGGTGTGGAGATCTGGTCAGGAAGGTTTCTCTATATGCGGATGATTTAATGATTTATACAGCAAATTTAGGTCTGGCCAAACCAGTTCTACAAGAGTTAATGGAGGATTTGGGGGGAATTTCTGGTTATTCTGTTAATAATCAAAAGACCGAAATTATGATATGGAATATGGAACTAAATGAAGCAGTGAATGTAAAGAAAGAAGTTAAATATTTGGGGATCACTGTAACACATGATATATGTAAAATGGCGGAAACAAATCTTGCTCGGGTTATGAGGGAGGTGGACCTTTTACTGAGAAAATGGCTTAATCTTCCACTAACTATAATAGGTCGGGTTAAAGTTCTAAAAATGGTGATTGTTCCCAAATTAACTTTTATTTTCAATGCATTACCATTAGTATTTAACAAGGCTGCTTTAAAGAAATTGCAGGGGAAAATTAGCAGTTTTACATGGGCATCTAATGCTGTTCGTATATTATGGAAAAAGCTCAGGAGGAAGAAAGAAAAAGGTGGTCTGGCGGCTCCTGATATGCAGTACTACGCATGGGCTTATTTGTTAAAAAATGTAAGACAGAGTCTTAATGCATTAGATCATTCAGAGCTGGGGCAGGTGTTAATTGCTATGATGGAAATAGTCAGGAGGTCCAGATAAGTTTTTTGTATAAGTTTGGGGATCCGAAGTTTTAAAAAAAAAATCAGTTTAAGATATTATATGATTGGGCAGTGTTGTGGTATGAGGTGAGGACATTCACGAGGTTGTCATATTATAATGAGTATGCGCTGATTTGGGATTCTCCTTGCTCTCCGGAGTGGACTAAAGACGCCCTGGCTATTCCTCTGAAAGAGGCAGGTTTCGTGCAATTTTGACATGTCTGTTATAACGGGCAACTTAGGGAGTTTGATAACCTTAATATGGAGGTAGGAGGAAGGCTGTCTAAGTTTAAATACCTCCAGATGAAGACTTGGGTTGGGAATGTGACAGAGGAGGTGGGAAGTACTAACGGACTTGTGGACCAGATGCAGCTGGATACTCCGATGAAGAAAGAAGTGGCTAGATGGTATTGGCTGATGATGGACATTGTGGATGGTGAATTCAACCTCCAGGAAGAAATCTGGAGGGAGTGCTTGCCGGAGCCGCAGCTTAAAGACCTTTGGCAAGTATCCACTACACTTCTGTATAATACTGTTAAACCTGCTGCGTTAAGGAGAAATTATCTATTTTCTATTCACAGATCCTTTTGGACTCCCAAAAAATTGTCCAGGCTGAGACAGGATAACGTGGTGAGGTGTAAGAAGTGTGGTTCTGCAACAGCTGATGATCTACATATGTTTATTGATTGCCCTCTACTCCGTAAGTTTTGGCAAGAGGTGGGTGATGCAATTAAGGAGATTCTTCCCACAAGCCCGAAGGTAAGATCTCTGATAGTGATGTTTGGCTGTTCCTACGAGGCGCAGAAGATGGGTAGAGATGGAGCTAAACTGTTGTCTTATATGATGCTTGTGGCAAGAAGTGAGATCTGTAGGAAATGGATCAGCCCTGTTCCCCCTACTTTTGTCGAATGGAAAAACTCTCTAATTTACCATCTTAAGTTAGACTGTCATAAGGTTTGTAAGAGGATCAGATTTTGGAATCTGCTGAAGCAATGGTTGGGTAGGGGTGAGGTATGAATAGGTATGATGTGATCCCATTATTATACTCTTCCCTCTGCTTTCAGCACTGGAGCTTGGGTGGAAAGCTTGTCCCAGACAGGGGTGAAGAGGTCGGAGATGGGGGGTGAGCAGGTGTGTGAGAACCTTCGCTACTCCCCTCCCCCCCCGGTCATGTGTGGGAAATTTGGAAGGTAAATGAGAATGAAAAAAAAAAGAAATGTTCAACTTTTTTGATACAAAATTTAAACAATTGCAAATTCATTGTTTTCTTCAAAAAAGTGAAAAAGTCCTACTCTTTGTGGGGACTTACAAATAATTTCAATGTTTTTGATCCAAAAAGTGAAAAAATGTAAACTCATTGTTTTCTTCAAAAAAGTGACAAAGTCCCATTCTGAGTAGGGACTTCAAAAAAATTCAACTCATTCTGAGAAGGGACTTAGAAAAGAATTAAACTTTTGTCAAAGTTGACATGTTTGCCGGCTCCTATGTCGGAACTAGACATTTTGATATTTTGGATGAGAATTTCAACTTTTTTCAACTTAAAAGCGGAAAATTCAAAATTCAAATTCTTTCTTCAAAAAGTGACAAATTCCCATTCTGAGTGGGGCTCTTAAAAAAAAAATCAACTGTTTACTTCCAAAAAGTGAAAAAACTCCAAATTCAAGTTTTTTTCTTCAAAAAAGTGACAAAGTCCCATTCTGAGTAGGGACTTGAAAAAAATAATCAACTTTTTTAAACCAAAAAGTGAAAAAGTGCAAATTCATCTTTTTCTTTAAAAAAAGTGACAAAGACCAATTCTGAGTGGGGACTTAGAAACAATTATAATTTTTTTCATCTAAAAAGTGAAAAAATCCAAATTCAAGTTTTTTTCTTTAAAAAAGTGACAAAGTCCCATTCTGAGGGGGGACCTAGAAAAAATTGTAACTTTTTTCACCCAAAAAGTAAAAAAGATCCAAACGGCAGAACAGAATTACAACAGACTAGATCTTGACCCAGATAGTGTGCCTTTTGTGATTTGGTGTAAATCCATTTAAATGTTGAACCTTAATGTCTCAAAAGCAGCTATAGATATCTAGCGACACTATTTCCGTGGGTCAGGGAAAAATGCTATTTGATTGGCTGGTCCTGTGGGACTGACCAATGTGATTGCCTGGCGGCAACAGGGAACATTGTTGTGGCTGCCATTTCAGGACCGGGGACTCGATCTACATGTTCTGAAAAATAAAAATAAAACACCATAAGGGTGCAGGGTAGGCAAGCAAACCCCCGCCATGCACTGCCTATGGCAGTGCATGGGGTTTGGTAGGATTAATTGGGTATGGTAATTAAATATTAATTTACATTTTTTTTAAACTAGGAAAAACAAAAGTTAAAGTGATGTTACAGTTAGATATGGTAATTTCTTACTTAACATTAAAAAAGCTGATAACATTTACTGGAAAAATAAAGGCTAAAGTGATGTTATAGCTAGGTGAAAATGTCTGTTAAATGTTACATTTTAAAGTAAAACAAAACCTGAAATTCACCAGTTATAGTAAACTGAAGTAACTAACTCACACCATTACCATGCACTGCTTATTACATCACATAGCAGCACTCATAACATGTTCTATAACTTCATTGATAACATCAATGCGACATCTGAAATTGTGCAATTGATGACAACACTATGCCTGGCAATGGTGTGAGTTGCAGTTACTTCAGTTAATTATAACTGGTGAATTTCGGTGTTTTTTTGTTTACAATTTAACATTTTAACAGACTTTTCTTAGTGTAAACTAGAATATTAATACCATGTCTAACTGACGTCACTTTAACCTTGCCTTTTTTTTGTGAATTTCTCCTTTTTGTAATGTAAACTAGGGTATTACCATACTTAACTATTACGTCTCTTTAAATGTTGCTTTTGTTTCCAATATATGTGTGTGTGTGTGTGTGTGTAAATACATATGTATATAATAACTCAAAACTTCCTATAGTTTCCCTCTGCATGCAAGTGGAACGTTCTGCACACAATAACACTATATCTAATTTGCACAGTGTTTTCCTTCTGGATTATTTACTGTTTAAAACGTTCAAACTTGCCCAGCCTCTCACTGAAAATTGCCTGAAATGTACTCTGAAGCTTTTGAAAATACTCTTGTGACCAGTAAACTTCACTTTTGTTAGAAGCATCAGTGTTCTCATGCTCCTTCTTCATAACATAAACTTGAGGATCCAGCCTTTGTTCTAGCTTGAGAGCGTTATTTTGTCCCAATGGGAGTAACCCAGTATGTGTTCTCCTTTGTCTCCCACCTCAATTTTTCTCTAACTCTGCCTTCCCCTACAGTCCATTTTATTCTACTAAGTAACACAAGTTCATTTTGTATTTTGTGCCCCATGACATATAATGTGGGATATAAATTCCTGCCTACCTCAATTCATCCACCAGTGCTTTAACTAGTATGGTGTCCAGCACAAGCCCACCCTAATTAAGCCCTCCTCATGATATTTTCTGATCTTACATTTGGGGTATCCTTTGCTTTTGTACTCCTCCACACCCACTACCACGTTTATATTCACTCTTTGGACTCTACTTCATCTGATAAATTTATTTTCTTGAACCCATAGTTATGTAAACACTGCTGACTTGCCCTTTATTACTACATCAGGTGATAGACTTGTCACGTGCTAAACATCCTTAGAAGTTGCCAAAGGAATTATAGCTCCTCCCCAATACAAGTGATCAAGGTTCCTAAACTGGGGTCTGAGATGCCTCCTTAAGGGGTCACAACAGTTTACAAAATTACATGTTAGTAGTAGAATGTAGATAATCGACAAGGTGGTGCACCGCAATCAACACAAAGTAAAATATTTCATGAAAAGACAAAAAGATATTCAATATTCTGAAGCACAACTGAACGGTCTTGTCCTTTTAATATTTCATCACAAGTCCAAAGGAATTTTAATTCCACACAGTTCCATACATAAGATAAATAAAGATTCAAAGAGAAGTAGGGTGAAGTAGCCACGTTGTCTTGCAATTCGCTGGACAAATAGAATATACAGGATGAACAGCCGACAACGCGTTTCGCCCAACAAAAGGGCTTCTTCAGGGCTGTAACATAACCAAAAGAACATATATATACCATACTATCCCTAACACAAAGAATATAACTATATAGTTGATTAGAAGGATACAACTCATAAAGATAAGTCGAGAGAAAACAAAGCCGTGTACCAACCAAATGTAAAATGATAAACCAGTGCAACACATGTGCACAGAAACATGAAATACAGAATTGTAAAGTGAATTATTATAAATTAATTATTCAACAGAGAGGTTACGTGTCAGTACAATTAAGGAGATATATATCTCTCAGTTATCCTGAACATAGTGAAACAAAAATGAGATTCCCAAGGTGAGATTCCAAAAGAGAGAGGGGGTGGAAATCATCCAGGTACCAAATAACGCAAGTGCAACAAACTAGTGAGAAAGTGAAAAACGGTAAAGAAACATACCATTGGTAGTATCCAGTCAGTACTAGTAATGACAAAAATGTTGATAACCCACGGACCTGAAATGCGCAACCAGGGAGTAAAGGAGAATATAAGTCAAGAAAAAGGAAAGAGTACCATAAGACGATATATCACAAAATGAGTAAAGACACAATAAAGTGAGTAACAATACAATGAGGACATCTGTCCAACTTAACACTGTAGCGCTGCAGTAAAAAGAGAAAAAGCATGTCTACAATCCCCAATGGTACACCCCAAAGAAAAGAACGGGTTGATATTGAGTGAAAAATAGTAGAAAGCTGTTTGCTCACCCCATAAAACAAGTAAATGGCCAAAGTACCACAAACATATATAACAAAACCCAATAAGTAATAACCCAGTGCCTGAAAAGCCCAGACAAAGTGAATAATAGCATAAGGAAATATAATAAATAAATCCCTAGCTCACCGCTCATTAGTCGCTCGAAAATGTAATGACCTCCAAACCGGAGTCGAGACAAACACCAAGTGTTGCAATGCGGCCAGCCCGATAAGCCGGCCGCCGCAAGAGACGAGTGAAGGTATAGGAAATAGTGGCGGGCCAGTCTAGGTAAGAGGCTGGCCGCCAGAGAAAGCAGTCCCAGGGAGAAAATGCCGGTCCCAGTAAGTGGTGAGTAAGCGCCCGGGAGCCGGAGACATGGATATAAGACCTCCCATAATGAAATTAAAATAAAGAAAGGACACAAACGGCCGCCATGTTGGGGCTGAATGTGTAAAGACGAAGGACCCCATTTGTCATGGAAATAAAGATAGGACCACAGAAGTCAGCCATATTGGGGTGATATAAGAGGAGGAATATAAGGGAGACTAAATATGAAAAAAAGGGGAAAAAAAAGCAAAAAGAGGGAAAAAGATCACCATATTGAGAATAGGGGGGTGATTCTAACCCTGGCGGTCGGTGTTAAAGCGGCGGCCAACCCGCCAACAGCCTGGCGGTAAAAAATATGGAATTCTGACCCTGGCGGGAACCGCCAACACAGACAGCCACTTTAACACTCCGCCCGCCACGGCGGTACAAACAAACAGCGCGGCGGTCACCGCCAACAGCCAGGCGGCAGACAATGTACCGCCCACACTATCACAACTCACCAATCCGCCACCTTTTCCGGGGCGGGAGCACCGCCGATAAAAACACGGCGGAAACAGACTACGAACGGGAAAACGCTCACCACTACGCACTCCAGGAGGAAGGAGGACAGCATGGAACCCGAATTAAAAATCCTACCTGCTCTCGTCTACCTTCTCATCTACCACGAGTACGAAGTCCGGCGCAGACGACAACGGTGAGTACTGCACCTACGACACACGGGAGGGGGGAGGACGAAAGGTTACGGGCACACACATATGCGACCCCCCCCCCAACTATGTACACACCAATGCAGAGCAACAAGTCACAGTGACACCACCCAAACACCCCTGAAAAATGCTAGGACATAATCAAATTTGGAATAAATATTTATGTACCAAAAAGCTCCTGAAAATTATCATACAACCATGAAAGATATTCACAAGAAAACAAATGACATACACATCAGTGTATAACTGAAGTAACAAGTCCTGCACATCCTACGAATTCATCATGTCCGTGGGCCAAAGTTTTGAGAAACAAGGGCAAAGCCCACACAGGAGACCTGAGTCCTTTGGAGAGAACACTGCAGGGGCATCAGATGTAAAAACTACAGGCACCTCAGGGGGAAGGGAAAGGGGGGGCACCACAGCCACATGAGTCCACGACGCCAGATCCACGAGGAGCCACCATGCCCACTGTACCATCCTGGGGAGTGCAAAGCCACAGTCTCTCAATGTCTCTACAGTGGGTGGGCTGCCAACTGTACCATCCTGGGGAGTGCAAAACCACAGTCTCTCAATGTCTCTACAGTGGGTGGGCTGCCCACTGTACCATCCTGGGGAGTGCAAAGCCACATTCTCTCAATGTCTCTACAGTGGGTGGGCTGCCCACTGTACCATCCTGGGGAGTGCAAAGCCACAGTCCATCAGGTGGATGACAGTCTCCACTGGTCAAGGAGGAGGCATGGTGGGCACAGTGAACCATAAACAGTGATTGAGACGGCGGTGCCCAGCGGAGCGGTGTTTGAGAAGAAGGGCCCAGCGGAGCGGTGCTTGAGATGAAGGGCCCAGCGGAGCGGTGCTTGAGATGAAGGGCCCAGCGGAGCGGTGCTTGACAGGAAGGGCCCAGCGGAGCGGTGCTTGAGACGGCGGGGCCCAGCGGAGCGGTGCTCGAGACGGCGGGGCCCAGCGGAGCGGTGCTTGAGATGAAGGGCCCAGCGGAGCGGTGCTTGAGATGAAGGGCCCAGCGGAGCGGTGCTTGAGATGAAGGGCCCAGCGGAGCGGTGCTTGATATGAAGGGCCCAGCGGAGCGGTGCTTGAGATGAAGGGCCCAGCGGAGCGGTGCTTGACAGGAAGGGCCCAGCGGAGCGGTGTTTGAGAAGAAGGGCCCAGCGGAGCGGTGCTTGAGATGAAGGGCCCAGCGGAGCGGTGCTTGAGATGAAGGGCCCAGCGGAGCGGTGCTTGAGATGAAGGGCCCAGCGGAGCAGTGCTTGAGACGGCGGGGCCCAGCGGAGCGGTACTTGAGAAGAAGGGCCCAGCAGAGCGGTGCTTGAGACGGCGGTGCCCAGCGGAGCGGTGTTTGAGAAGAAGGGCCCAGCGGAGCGGTGCTTGAGATGAAGGGCCCAGCGGAGCGGTGCTTGAGATGAAGGGCCCAGCGGAGCGGTGCTTGAGACGGCGGGGCCCAGTGGAGCGGTGCTTGAGAAGAAGGGCCCAGCGGAGCGGTGCTTGAGACGGCGGGGCCCAGCGGAGCGGTGCTTGAGACAGCGGGGCCCTCTTCAGCGGTGCCTATCCTCACGGCGGGGCCCTGTTCAGCGGTGCTCTTCTGCACGGCGGGCCCTGTTCAGCGGTGCTCTTCTGCACTGCGGGCCCTGTACAGCGGTGCTCTTCTCCACGGCGGGCCCTGTTCAGCGGTGCTCTTCTCCACGGCGGGGCCCTGTTCAGCGGTGCTCTTCTCCACGGCGGGCCCTGTTCAGCGGTGCTCATCCAGCAGGTCAAGGGAGCCAGACCTGGCCTGGACTCCCTGCTCAGTCGCCCTCGGACCGTGACGTTTCTGGACCCTTCGGGGACGGACTTCTGGCCTCCTTAGTGTCCTCCTTCCCAGCTGGGATGTGACATGTGGGGTCCACCTTCTCCGCGCTCCTGCTGCCCTTCCGCTCCTTTGATGGGGCTCTCGGGCCCTTGCCTCCCCTAGATGGTGTGGGTGGTGAAGTGGCCGCACATTGCTCCTTGGGGGCAGCCCTGTCGGTCCTCGCACGGCGGCCCTTGTTTTTGCGGGTCCTCTTGCCGGGGGGGGGGAGGGGATGGACGTGTCCTTGCTGCTGATCAATGTGTCACTGCTGGCAAAGGGTGGGCTCCAGAACCCATGCAGAACAGTGACACCCGAAGCTGGGCTGGTGGTGGCTGCGGTGCTCTTGGGACTCTTTGCAGATGGAGGGGGGAGCTCATCGGAGGGAAAGAGGTCAAGATTAGCCATGAAAAGTTTTTTAGGGCCAAGGTAAAGGGTAGGAGAAGTGGAGATGGAAGTGGAGGAAGAGGAGGTGGTTGTAGGAGAGTCAGGTGTGCTGTCATTGGGTGAAGGTGCTGGTGCTGTAGGCTGTCGTGAGGTGGATGTCTGTTGGGTGGGTGGCTGCCTGCGTTTGTGTGTCTTGGAAGAGGGGGTGACAGACACAGTGGGAGAGGACACAGGGGACGTGTAAATGGCAGTGGGGGTGGTGACTGCACGAGTGTGGACTGTACTGGAGGGTGAGGTGGTGATGGAAGCACTGGCTGATGTTGGGGTGCATGCAGGTGTGAGTGTAGACGTCACAGGGAGGGAGGAGGGAGACGAGGAGGAGGGGGACACAGAGGTGGTTGTGACTGTTGGAATGTCTGCATCTGGGTGTTGCTTGGGTGAGTGTTTGTGGGATCTGTGGTGCTTGTGTTTGGATGAGCTGCTCTTGGGTGTTGAGGTGTGTGCAGGCTGGTCTGATGGTGTGGATGGGATAGGCTGAGGAACAGGAGACAGAGAAAGGCTGGAGGCAGTAAGAAGAGGGAGACTGGAGAAAGGGACAATGGCTGCCGTCAGTGCTGAGGCCAGAGCAGTGAACGCTCGTTGATGGGCAGCCTGACCCGAATGAATGCCCTCCAGGTTCGCATTGCTCTGTTGCACCTCCCTTTGCACACCCTGGATGGCATTCAAAAGGGTTGTCTGCCCAACAATGAGTGTCCTTACCAGGTCAATGAGCTCCGCACTGAGGGCAGCAGGGGCAACAGGGGCAGGGGCTGAGGGGCCTGGGGCGAAGGAGACGCACGCCTTCCTGGGCGAACGGGCACGGAGCGAAGACTGAGGGGCTGCTGGGAGGGCGGGGCTGGTGCGCTGGGTGGCGGCTGTACCTGTAGAGGCGGGGGGCACGGATGTTGCCGCCACCGCTAGGGAGCTCCCATCCGAGGACGTGTCGCTGTCGCTGCTCTCACCAGCGGTCCCCGTCGTGGTGCTCCCCTCGCCCTCCGGATCACTGGTGCCCTCGGTGTCTGTTCCTGGGCCCACCGGGGCCTTGTGTCCTGCAGCTCCCTCGTGCTCCGATGAAAAATCTCCTCCGCCTGATGATGCTAATGCACACATGCACAAGAAGATGAAGAGAAAGGGTGGGGGGAGAAAAAAGAAGACCAGGTTGAGTGCATGCAATGTCAACACCGTTGGCGGAGAGGACAGACACAGGAGCCTAATGCACTAAGCCGCGCATTCGGGGTACACTACTCAGTACTACTGACTAGGACAACAGGCCAAGAGACTGAAGAACCAGAACCTTATGGGCCTGGCGGCGCAGGGTACGCCTGAAATCTCCTTGGATTCACCTGCCTCAACTAACAGAGACACGGGACACTCTGTCAGGCGTAAAAGATCAGATTTTATTAGCTGCAGCTAGTACAGTTGTCCAAGAAGTACACAAGGTATGTTCTCAGGAGACTGCCACTTTACTTTGTGGCGCACAATCTTATATACCGTATAAAAACCATTTATTAACTACATACACTCCCAGAACACATAGAAAGGAGCCAGTAAGAATAATGTAAAGATAGAACAGAGCCAATAGAAATGTCGGAAAACAAGACAGCACCAATAGAAGGAATTGGAAAACAAAGTATCAAGTGACTTAAGGTTGCCTCCCCTCCAGCTGTGTTTGTCACCCCTCCCTTGAACTAATTCATTAACCGATCCACAACGAAGTTGCATGTGGTGCGATAAGTTTGTGTGCGTTTGGAGGACAGTTGTGAAATGAGAGAATACTAGCAAAGGACAGCGAAGGCCAGACGATAAGATAAGATCGGCGGAGAATAGTGTGAGCCTACAGATAGTTGAAACAAGGATTAGAAAACCAGACAGGGATTAGTGTACTCGGTCAGACCTTAATACCAGCCTTGTAAAGATAGAGGCAGAAGGCTGTTTTGAACACCATGTTGCAGAATAAGCAGAAAAGGCAGAATGGACTTCGTTCGCTGTGCTGCCTGAGTGAAGGCAACATAAAATGGCGGCGGGCCACAAAATGGCGGGTCGATACGATCGTATTAAAAATCGAATTTCCTCAGACCCTCCTTTTGCCAGAACTCAGGCAAGATACACAAACTCATGTTAATCTGAGTCGATGTCTATGGCCATGAGGTCATCAAGCTGTTGCTGTACCATCATTTTGATATTCTCTGCTCTTTGTGACTTGGGTTTGGGAATACATGCAGTAGCACATAGGTTGCAGATGGCAGGACCGCAGTGCATACAAAGACAACAAGAGAATATAAAAGCTAAAATTACTCCAAAGAATGTCAATACCTTCCAACCCCATTTGGACAGTAATTCCCAAAACCACTCTGAAAAGGACCAATCTCCTTCGTCCTGATGAATCGACTCGGAGATTATGTGTAACTTAGAGATAGCTTGGTATACTGTCGGAGCGTCATTAGGTATGAAAATACAGCAACTTGATCCGATCAATTTGCATACTCCACCACGGTCCGCAAGAACAAAGTCTAAGGCAACACGGTTCTGCAAGGTCATAAGACGATCAGCCTGTAGTTCAGCTGTAATGTTACTTAAAGCTCCTACAGTGATGTCTATGGTGGTTTCTACGACACGAACCAATTGCCTTATATTTCTGCTGTTGGCCATTGGACCCCAGAAGGGAAGAAATCCTTTGAGGAAATCTCCTCCCTCTTGTCCTGCTGTGTCTTTCGAATCCACAATCCCTCTGCCATATCTATTTTTATGATGGTTCGCAGGAGCGGTGTATGTAGGGGGAAGAAGAAAGGCTATATAACAAGTACCAGAGAAATCAGCTGGCAACCATGTATAAGCCCTATCGTGGAAAACGAAGTATGTACCTTGAGATGGTACTAACGGCGGTGAATTCAGGGCTGAATAAACATATGTATGGGAACATAAACTTTCTCTTTGTCCGGTGTTTGGAGTTCTACCATTTATTTGCAGACAGAAATTTCCTTGTTGGGGTATGACCCGTATCGGAGGAGATTTTCCTTGCTTAACCTTATCATTGAGGCTGGAAATGTAATTAGTTATGTTCCAATTGGTATATGCTTTTCTTTCATCTATGGAAGCTTCACTTTTTTCCATGATTTTAGCCATAGCTACCATTCCCTTTATCAATAAACTATGACTGAAATTTGAACCAACACTATGTGAACTGACAGGTTGTTTAATTTTACTTTGATATGCATTATTGAAAATGACAAAATAAGCCCAAGCGGAACCTTCATAGGAGAATGGAAGAACTAAATATGGCATTCCTTTTTCTACCGTATGTGGTATGAGTCCACACACCCAACAGTCAGTTGTATTGATCACTAACTGATGTTGATGTAACAACTGGACGAAGGAATTGTTAAAGTATTCAGTTCTTCTGATGAGTTCATGCTGGGGAAGAGTGTGAAATAGGTGCGGAGAGATAGTAGAAGAAGATGTAGAGGTAGGAGAAGAGACAACTTTTTGCTGCAGAGTAATAATGATCCAGTTTACAGATGCCAAAAGAATACACGACAATATAATGACGCATAGAGCAATACTACAACGACTATATATTTCTTTACAATTATTCTTTACATTTTTACTTTCTCTTTTATCTAATGTAGCCTCCATCTTTCTAAGTGGATGCTCACGGCAATCTTCCTCAATCACTGTAGTTACGATTATCTACCGTCCTATGACACTGTGAGGTCCTGCAGGCCTATTGCCACTTACTCAGGTCGTAACTAAGACTCCTACCGTGACCCTGCAACCGGGATAGAGTACTACATAGGAGAGAAATTTACAAGTTCTTTGGTCTTGGTCTCAAATTATAGCGTTCCTGTCCAGAGGCAGTCTGGTTTTGAAACAATGTTCCTGGATTTGTCGTGTTCAAGCGACGATGCGATGGTATTGCTTCTTGAAGGATGTCGTCGTCCTCTTTCTCAGAAAGTGTTCCAATTAGACGCGCATCACTGAATGGTACAAATTGCGGAACTTTCTCACTTTCAGAGTCACTGATGCCTCTACGGACCCACTGATCGAAAGGCAAGGGCAAAGGCACTTTCTTGCAGTGCACGGCATGCACCCAGTTTTTCTTTCCTTCGACTTTAACTGCTGTTCTTGTGGTCAAAAGAACCAGGCGTGGCTCTCTCCATCTGGGCTCCAAATTTCTCTGTCGTTGGAAATTTTTCGTGCAGACCCAGTCACCTGGTCGGATGGAATGACCTGGGTCTGTGGAAGCCTCTGGTAGAGCACTCTGAACCTGTTGATGAAGAACACGCAATTTAGTTGTAAAGTCATGCAAGTAGTCAATCAACATCGGGTATGGCAAGTCTGAGTATTTCTTAGGGCGAGGAACTCCCCATACATTAGCTGGGCGACCAAATATCACTTCGTAAGGGCTAAGCCCCAAACGAGAGTGTACTGCTGTTCTGGTGGACAGAAGAGCCAATGGTAAAGCATCAGGCCAATTAAGTCCTGTGCTAGCTTGCACCTTAGCAATTTTAAGCTTCAAGGTTCCATTGTAGCATTCTACTAAACCAGCCGACTGTGGGTGATTCGCCGCGTGGAACTTCTGTTTTATGCCAAGACCTGCACAAACTTTTTGCATGACTTGACCCACAAATTCGCTCCCATTGTCACTCCAGACAATGCGCGGCAAACCAAACCTAGGGAAGAATTCTTTCAAAAGTATTTTGGCAGTTGATAAAGCAGTATTGTCCTTCAGAGGGTAGGCTTCTACCCATCTAGAAAAAGCACATACTACCACCAGAACATATTTGAGGTTGTTGCATCGTTCCATGTGAATATAATCGATCTGCAACACCTCAAATGGATATGTCGGAGGAGCAAAATGACCTGCTGGAGTTGGGGTTCCCTTTCCCGGATTGTACATCAAGCAAACAATACAATGTTTTACTACATTATTTGCACACTTTGGGATCCCCTCATTTTGCCACACTGGAGCCAGAAGTTTACATATTCCTTTTGCACTTAGGTGAGCTGGACCATGTGCCATAGTAACTACAGGTAGTACATAAGCATCTGGTAACAGCCAACGTTGATGTTCTGATAATTCAACCCAACATCCCATCTCATCTAACATTCCTGTACTTTCCTTCCACTTTCTCAACTCATTCTCCGTAGCCTCTCCTTGAATTGATTTCACACTCTCTACTGTATCTTCACACATTCCCTTTTCTCTTACGCAGTTTGCGGGACCTGCAACATACATTCGACTTGTGTTGTCTCTGGCTGTCTTTTTCGCTACCTCATCTGCAAATGCATTTCCTCGACCAACATCGTCCACAATCTTTTTGTGTGCACTACACTTCACGATCGCTATCTGAGTAGGCATTGTAAGTGACTCAAGAAGTTCAGTCACTAATTGACCATGTTGTATCTTAGTACCATGGGAAGTAAAGAATCCTCTTTCCTTCCATAAGCGCCCAAAGTTAAACGCTACACCAAAAGCGTATTGGCTATCAGTGTACACGTTTACTCTTTTTCCTTTGGATAACACACACGCTCTAGTTAAGGCTATCAATTCAGCTGCCTGAGCTGAATTATGTCTAATGCGTGCTGTCTCCACAATCGTATGCAAAGTAGTAATAGCGTAGGCTGAAACTGTATCTCCATTCGGGAGCTTGAAACAAGAACCATCTACCCATAGTGTTCCATCTGGATTCACTAATGGCGTGTCTTTTAGGTCAATTCTACCCTTAGTCTCTTCTTCAGTACGGAGAAAACAATCATGCTGTTCAGAGACATCTCTCTCTTCTGGAAGAGGCAACAAAGTAGCTGGATTCAGGGTATTACATCGTTTGATGTGTATGTGACTAGCCAAAAGCGTCAGCTCATATCCGGACAACCGAGCACTCGTAAGATGCTGCGTTTTTGTCCTATTTAGTAAAGTATCCACTGCATGTGGCACCATAACAATGAGAGTATTATCTAGCACTACTCCAGCAGACTGTCGAATAGAAATTGCTGCTGCCGCTGTTGCCTTAAGACAACTAGGCAATGCTTTAGCTACTGGATCTAACGTAGCTGAGAAATATGCGCATGGTCGCTGTTGATCTCCAAAACGCTGCGTTAAGACTGACAATGCACAACCCTCTCTTTCGTGGACATAGAGCGTAAAGGGCTTACTGTAATCAGGAGTACCCAATACAGGAGCAGAACACAAAGCAATACGCAAATCAGTAAAACTCTTCTGACATTCGTCAGTCCACGGAAGAGGCTGAGGCGTATCTTTTAAAGTTAGCGGCAACAGCGGTTTAGCCAATAAAGAGAAACTCGGAATCCACTGTCTACAATAAGAAGTAATGCCCAAAAAGGCACGTACCTCTCTTTGTGTGGATGGCACTGACATTTGTGCAATTGCCTGAATTCGTTCGGGGGTCAATCGTCGTCCCTCCTTTGACAAGAGATGACCCAAATAAGTCACCTCGCGACAGACATATTGTAATTTAGAAGGAGAAACCTTGTGATTCAGATCAAACAAATGACGCAACAGTGCAACGGTCACGTTTTTGCAAATCTCCTCTGAATCAGCTGCAACTAATAAGTCATCCATGTACTGAATGAGAGCGGCACCGGACGGTAAGGAAAAGGCATCAAGATGACATTTTAGAGCTTGACTGTAAACAGAGGGACTTTCACAATAACCTTGAGGTGCGCGTTTAAACCGGAAGCTTCGGCCTCCGAGGGAAAAACCAAAAATATCTCTACTCTCTTCGGCGATGGGAATACTAAAGAAAGCATTCTTTAGATCAATAACTGAAAACCAAGTCGCTGTAGAAGGTATCATCGTCAACAGAGCAGTGATATCTGGGACTACAGGAAACTGCGGTACGACAATCTTGTTTACCTCCCGAAGATCAATTACAAAACGATAAACAGGAGGCTGAGAAGGATCAGTGCGTTTAAGAACCGGAAGAACAGGACTGTTACATGTATTTCCTCTCGTTTCCTCAACCACACCCTTCTGGATCAAATCATGGACAATTTCCAGAAGTGCTTTCTCACCTTCAGTAGAGATTCTGTATTGCGGAATACGTGGCATTTCAGCATTGGGCTTAAGAGTAACAACATAAGGTGGGATCTCAAGACAACCAACGTCATTCGGACCCGTAGCCCAAAGCGTTTCGGGAAGAGAAAGCAATTCAGGTGGGAATTGATCTTTTGATAAGTACATTGGACTAGTCATTTTCTGTCCTAGAGTGAGGTATACACCAGAAGGTGAACAATATATCGTAGCATGCATTCTTTTTAATAGATCTAAACCCAACAGATTTTCACCACAACCATTCGTCAGAAGAAGCGGAGCTTCTAAGTCATAAGGGCCTATTGAAACAGGCAAAGGGCAAGAAACTGGATTGCGAACAGGGGCGCCAGAAAATCCTACAGATACATTCGTTAAGCCAGACAAAGGTGCGCCAGGGAGTTTAGAATGAATGATAGAGCTTCTCATGGCACCAGTATCTAAAAGAAATGGCTCTGAAACACCCATTGTAGTGACATTAACATAAGGTCCATTCTGATCCACTGGAATTGACGTAACCCCCTTACTTTGTCCATGGCTGTCCTATTCAAAATGAAGACTTTCATTCCCTCCTTCAATATACTGATCCTCACTGTAATACTGTGTAGACCTAACATTTTGCTGGTCAAAGTAATTTCCGGAATTTGGAGGAACAAAAGAACGCTGCTCTTGGGTTAACACACCTCGACCTCTACCTCTATTTGCTGACTGAAGACCACCACGACCTCGTGAAGCAGATGTTGCTCCATTACGCTGCAACAATGCCGGACAATTGTTCTTAAAATGACCTTCCTCCCTACAATAAGCACATTGATTGGGACCTAGCAAAGGTCTTGGAATGAATGGTTCAGGCTTTTGATACAACCTCTGAAACTGCGGAGGCTGTTGAAACTGAGGCTGAACATAACGAGGAGGATAAGCCTGTTGCAAGAGAACTTTAGTTTTTAATTCTTTCGTCTTTTTCTCTTGTTTTTCCCTTTCTTCTTTGTCTCTATTTTCATAATATTGTGCAGTAGCCAATATCTGGGCGGAAGAAGAAACTGCCCATGAACTCTCGGAGTCTTTTAGCTTGTGTGATAGTTCAGGAAGCAAGTTATATACGAACTTATCCACAAATAATCGCTGTCCCCCTTCTGTAGCCATATCTTGACCACTGTGATCAATGAATGTCTCCTCGAATCGGGTAAAGAAATCGGAAACACTTTCATCTTTCTTTTGTTTACATGCTGCTAGCTTATCCCAATTAACTCTCAAAGCAGGCATCATTGTTTTCATTAATGTAATAATCCTACCAGGGAGTTCTGAGATCAAAGCGTCGGGCTTTGCACCACCTACTTGACCTCTATCTGCGGCAATAATAGCGTTCCAAGCGCCGCCTAATTCTTGAGCGTGATCCTCTCTACGAATTTTAGCCCATATTGTCTGTGGAACTACATTTCCCATCAACATGTCAATATCTGCTAGATTCATAGTACATGCATCAACTGTTTGCGACAACTCTTTATAGTAACCAGCAGGATTTTTGCGTGGATCTGGTAGTGACTGTTTAAGTGCTAAAACTTCAGACCTTTTCCAGGGGACATGTATCCATATGCGCTGAAAATGCGCAGGAATAGCTGGATTAGCACCTGCTGCTGCAACTTCTTCCTTCCATATTGGAGAAACCTCTCTCATGGGATAGTTTTTCAGTGCTGTCCTAACTGAAGGATCAGAATCAGGAAAAGTCTGTGAGAACAATAGGGATCTGAAAGAAATAAGTGTTCTGACAGCGTTTTCAACCTTAGGACCCACAATAAGTCCTTTGTCAAAGTCAGCCTGAATATCTAACAGATCCTGTGGGACCGAACCCAAATTCATATCCTCCCATTCTTTAGCGAGAGTATCGCACATAACTTTAAAAACATATCTCTGCGTAGGTGCATTCCATTGCAGAAAGGTGGACATAATATCAGACGTACTATATTGGGGACCCTTCTTGATCCATCTACAAGCAAGTGAGTCCAATTTTTCTCGCTCTTCGGAGTCTGGGAATTGACTACGAGACTGTCTTCGAAAAAAAGCTGGAGACACATTTAAAGCTTCAAAGAAAGGTGATAAGAGACCAGAGACAGTATCTGCAAATCGCTTACGCATAGATGGAGAATTTGACATAAGGATAGGGGACAAGGTATTAGGTGAATTAACTAAAGGAGCATTAGGAATTGCCAAAGGAGCAGAAGGCAAAGGAGTTAAAGGCAAAGCTGGCATAGGCAATACTTGAGGAGGCAAATGTGGAAAAGCTGGAGCAGGCGGAAGCACAACTGGCGGCTGAACAGGCTGTAACATCGGGGGTGCATTAGCACCTTTTACATAGGGCGGAGGCAATTTCAATAAGTGGGACATTAAGGGATCTTCCTCAAAATCTTTTCTCTTATCAAGGGAAGAGATAGGCAACGTCGGATAGCATTTATCTATTGCCATTCGATGCTGTCTGTCTGAAATTTCCATTGCATTATCTATTTCATCATCTTTGAATTGCTGAGCAGCCTGTATAATCGTCATTCCCTGTGTTTTCCTATCTCGTTTCGCTTGTTTAATTTCTCTCTGTTTGGCTTCCTTACGCCAAAGGCGAAAAGAGTCAAACATTGCCGGCCGGGCTTTTCTTTTAAATAACGTTGCTTCTAAATTATCTAGCACATCAGTTTCGAAACTACCATTTTCTGGCCATTTTAAAACACCATCTTTCTTTGTATATCGGGTCCATGTCTTATTAAAGGCAATAGGACCAACACCATGTTTAGAATAGAGCTCATATGTGGGAGTTCCAACCGAAGGAATCGGACAGGAGTCCTCAAGCTGGGAGTCCCTATTACAACCAAAGCAACAAAGTTTTCCAAACTTAGTCAGACCAGACATCTCACGATTTTTACTGGCTGTTCACAAACATCAAGGGGGTAAAACTTTCAGTTTACACAGCACAAATGCACTTACCCCTCGGCTTTGGCCACTGCAATGGCCAAATCTAAGGACCTAAGGACAAAACAAAGACCAAAATTTGTGGGCGCGACCCACCAAATACTTAACTAAGGATGTCTTCTTACACCAACAGAGGCCCGTCTATCGTCTCGCTTTACCATACATCATCAAAGAAAGGGCCAAGGCAGGGCGGCAGTCAGGGCAGCAGTCGTCAGTAGCCGTCAGGAAGGAGTAACCGCGCTGAAAAAGACCTTCGGACCACTTCGACATACAGGGGTCGCTTGACGTGGCTCGCGATTCCTCCAGAATTTTCTTGCGGGGTTCCTCACGACCTTCAGGCAGAACCGGTACCGCTGAAGCCGCCCCACGTTGGGCGCTAGTTGAAGAACCAGAACCTTATGGGCCTGGCGGCGCAGGGTACGCCTGAAATCTCCTTGGATTCACCTGCCTCAACTAACAGAGACACGGGACACTCTGTCAGGCGTAAAAGATCAGATTTTATTAGCTGCAGCTAGTACAGTTGTCCAAGAAGTACACAAGGTATGTTCTCAGGAGACTGCCACTTTACTTTGTGGCGCACAATCTTATATACCGTATAAAAACCATTTATTAACTACATACACTCCCAGAACACATAGAAAGGAGCCAGTAAGAATAATGTAAAGATAGAACAGAGCCAATAGAAATGTCGGAAAACAAGACAGCACCAATAGAAGGAATTGGAAAACAAAGTATCAAGTGACTTAAGGTTGCCTCCCCTCCAGCTGTGTTTGTCACCCCTCCCTTGAACTAATTCATTAACCGATCCACAACGAAGTTGCATGTGGTGCGATAAGTTTGTGTGCGTTTGGAGGACAGTTGTGAAATGAGAGAATACTAGCAAAGGACAGCGAAGGCCAGACGATAAGATAAGATCGGCGGAGAATAGTGTGAGCCTACAGATAGTTGAAACAAGGATTAGAAAACCAGACAGGGATTAGTGTACTCGGTCAGACCTTAATACCAGCCTTGTAAAGATAGAGGCAGAAGGCTGTTTTGAACACCATGTTGCAGAATAAGCAGAAAAGGCAGAATGGACTTCGTTCGCTGTGCTGCCTGAGTGAAGGCAACATAAAATGGCGGCGGGCCACAAAATGGCGGGTCGATACGATCGTATTAAAAATCGAATTTCCTCAAGACGTCAAACGCGCACATGGGAGATGCTGGACCTTCAATGGCTGTACTTGTCACCCTACAGAGGTGGGGGCCGGGGGCACAGGGCCATGCCTAAGGGAGAGGACTACACTACAGAAAGCGCCCTGGCCTAATGTCACCCACAGCCCTCCTCCCCCACCCAGACGCCTCCACTGCGCAGAAAGATAGGAGAATGTGCTGATACTCACCCCCTTGTGTCTGCTGTGATGTCCTCAAGCGCCCATCCAAATCAGGGTAGGCCACCGCCAGGATCCGGGACATCAGGGGGGTCATGGTGCGACTGGCACCCCTCCTAGGTTGGGAGGCCATCCCCAGCAGTGTTTCTGCGGTCTTCCTTGTTCCGCGGCGGATGTCCTCCCACCTCTTGCGGCAGTGGGTGCCCCGTCTGTTGTGGACCCCCAAGTTCCGGACTTCCTTGGCGATGGCACGCCAAATCTCAATCTTCTGATGGGCGCTGACCTATTTGACATGTACAGGGTGGAAAGGAGGAAATCATCAATGACCTGCATGTTAGATGTGATTGGCCCCCCCCACCAACTTTGCCATATGGCACATGCTCTCATCTGTCGGCGTTGCACTCCTCATTCGCCCCCCACCCCACCAACTTACATCCACCCCAATCCACACAGGCATAGCCCATTCCATGTGCACCCGGTGTACTCACTTGTTGGTCTGGAGGACCGTAGAGTAGCGCATACTGGGGGAGGACCCCATCCACGAGCTTCTCCAACTCTTCAGACGTGAAGGCAGGGGCCCTTTCCCCAGTCGCAGCAGCCATTGTATCTTCCAGACCGAGGTCACAGCAGCACTTGCAGTATAGGTCCTCTCCTGTGGATGATCAGGTCTCGAGTGATTAATCAGATAGAAAATGGCGGTCACGCCCGCGGCGGTGCGTACCGCGGCGGTGCGTACCGCGACCGCCGGCGCACATCGTCATTGGCTCCTGAAACCCATAGGGTTCAATGTTAACCAATGCGGCTTTGCGCCGCGGTCTTCGACCGCCTACCGCCACGGTGTGCCCCGCCAGCGCATTGACCTCACATCCCATTGTCCCACTTCACAGGTCAGGCAGCCGCCATTTCAAGGGCCTACATGGCTTAATTTTGACTGCGACACACAGGCCTAGGCCTTGCATTGCCACACATACAGGCCTTTCAACCCATTGCCATTCTTTAACTGTGCAAGCTGTCTGTACGTACCTGTGGTTTGCCTGACTCTGTGCTCCATGTTGTCCTTCCTAGGCACCGTCCGCTGGGACTTGCGAGGAGAAGGACGAATCCTCGCGTGTACCGACCGCTGGTGGACCTGTCGACAATGGAAGAACGCCATGTAATACTTCGATACAGACTTGACCATGCCACTATCCATAAACTGTGTGCCCAGCTGGAGCCAGCCCTGATGTCCCCCATCCGCCAACCCACAGGGATTCCCCCTCTGGTGCAGGTTTTGTCAGTCCTCCATTTTTTGGCAACTGGGTCATTCCAGACCACAGTGGCCATGTCATCTGGAATGTCTCAGCCTATGTTTTCAAAGATTTTGAGCAGAGTGTTGTCTGCCCTGATGAAACTCATGCGGAGCTACATCATTTTCCCAGAGGAGGGTGACTTGCCTACAGTGAAGGGTGATTTCTATGCCCTTGGACATATCCCCAACATCATTGGTGCCATTGATGGGACCCATGTGGCTTTGGTACCCCCAAAAGACGATGAGCAGGTGTACAGAAACAGAAAAAGTTATCATTCGATGAATGTCCAGGTGGTCTGTTTGGCTGACCAGTACATCTCCCATGTAAATGCCAAGTTCCCAGGGTCAGTGCATGACGCGTATGTGATGCGAAATAGCAGCATCCCCTATGTGATGGAGCAGCTACAGAGACAACGTGTGTGGCTAATAGGTGACTCTGGTTACCCCAACCTGCCTTGGCTACTGACCCCAGTGAGGAATCCCCGGACCAGGGCAGAGGAACGGTACAATGAGGCCCATGGGCGAACTAGGAGGATCATCGAAAGGACCTTTGGCCTCCTGAAGGCCAGGTTTAGGTGCCTGCATATGACTGGGGGATCCCTGATGTACTCACCAAAGAAGGTGTGCCACATCATCGTGGCCTGCTGTATGCTTCACAATCTGGCATTGCGACGTCAGGTTCCTTTCCTGCAGGAGGATGGTGCAGATGGTGGTGTTGAAGCAGCTGTGGAGCCTGCGGAGAGTGAAGAGGAGGAAGACTCAGAGGACGACACAGACAACAGGGACAGAGTAATAGAACAGTATTTCCAGTAGCACACAGGTAATAATCACCCATGCCATTTTACATTTCCTGAAAGCCTCCTGCATCTCAACTTTGTCGATTTCCCCCCAGACCTATAAACATGATGTTTGATTTTCCCTTCCCTTTTCTGTGCTGTATGAGCCACTGCGTGACCTCGGCTTGGTTGGCCCATGGACTAATGCTAAGTTACCTCGGTATGTGTAATTC
This sequence comes from Pleurodeles waltl, assembly GCF_031143425.1. NCBI lineage: Eukaryota > Metazoa > Chordata > Amphibia > Caudata > Salamandridae > Pleurodeles > Pleurodeles waltl. The sequence continues at coordinate 613,725,036 of NC_090446.1, read as the reverse complement.
ACAATGTTAATAATACGTAATTGATATGTAATGTGTCATACATTTGTAAATAAGACAGGCTGAGTCCTGATTGATTTCAGTGCAATGTGTGATTTATTATTAGTGCATAGATATTGGTACATGATAGTGAAACAGTGATGGGTGGGGGTGGACTAATGTCCATGGCGGAGTCCAGTTCTCAGTCTCACAGGTGCATTGTCCATATGCCTGTGGCAGGATGGAGCAGGGGCAGTTCAAGGTTTGACAGGGTGGCAATGTGGAACAGTGGGAGGACTTCAGGGGGTATGTGATGCTGGCGGGGGACTTGACATCCTACTCTGTCGGTTTTTTTTGATCTCAGGCTCCTTTTGCGGGGCGGTTGTTGTTCAGCAGGAGGTGGGGTTCTGGTGGGCTGTCGTTGTGGTGGGGCCTCCTGTCCACTAGCGCCGGCGGAGGTGGTAGGCCGTTCCTGTTCCTGGCTAGTGACAGGGGCCCTGTGTGATGCCACATGGTCCCGAAACGTGTCCTCTATACGGTTCAGGCCCTGGACTATGCTCCCCATAGCGGTTGAGATGTTGCTGAGTTGGTCGCTGAACCCCATGTAGCGTTGCTCCTGCTGTGCCTGGATCTCCTGGAACCTGGCCAGTACCGTCGCCATCGTCTCTTGTGAGTGGTGGTAGGCTGCCATGATGGTGGTAAGGGCCTCTTGGAGAGTGGGTTCCCTGGGCCTCTCCTCCCCCCCCTGTCGCACAGCAGCCCTCCGAGTTGCCCTGTTTTCCTGGGCCTCTGTCCCCTGGACGGTGTGCCCACTCCCACTGCCCCCAGGTCCCTGTTGTTGTTGGGTTGGTGGGTTACCCTGGGGGCCCTGTAGTGGTAGACACACCGCTGCTTGACCTGTCCTAGAGACAGAGGCATGGGCCCGCTGGGTGGGAGCTGTGCTGTTGTTCCCAGAGGGGGTTGGGTCTGCAGTGGCCTGTGTCTGGGTGAGGGGAACCGACTGCCCAGAGGTCCCCGATGGTCCGGGCTGGTCGTCAGGTTCCAGGTCGACAGAGCTGCTGTCATCACTAGGGGCCTGTTCCGGGGGTGGGATGGACATTTCTGGTCCCTCCTGACCGGTGTGTTGTCGTTCGGGTCCTGCATGGGGTAAGAGGGTATGGTTATTGTTTCTGTGTGTGCATTAGCTTGCGTTTTATGGGTGCCCTTGTCCCCCAGTGCTGGCATTCCCTTGGGTAGGTGTTGTGAGGGTGTTTTGTGGGGGGGGGGGGATGGGTATGTGCAGTGGTCATGCTTAGGTGATGGGTGTCCATAGTTTGGGGGTGGCATGCAGGGGTTGGTGTTGGGTGGGTTGTGCTGGGGAGACATTCTCAGGGAGGATGTGTGCTGGTGGGTTGGGGGTGAGGGTGGGGGTTAGCATGCTGGGGGGGGGGGGTGAAGTGGTTGGCATTGTACTTACCAGAGTCCATTCCTCCGTGTACTCCAGCGAGGCCATCAGGATGCAGGATGTTTAGTACCTCTTGCTCCCATGTTGTGAATTCGGGTGGAGTGGGTGGGGGTCCCCCGCCAGTCTTCTGCACTGCGATGTTGTGTCGCAAGACCATCGAGCGCACCTTCCCCCGTAGGTCGTTCCATCGTTTGCGGATGTCCTCTCGATTTCTGGGATGCTGTCCCACCGCGTTGACCCTGTCCACGATCCGCTTCCAGAGCTCCGCCTTCCTTGCTATGGTGGTGTGCTGGACCTGTGAGCCGAAGAGCTGGGGTTCCACTCTTATGATCTCCTCCACCATGACCCGGAGTTCTTGGTCCGAAAAGCGTGGGTGCCTTTGTGGTGCCATGGGGTGGTGTGTATGAGGTGTGGGTTGGTGTATGTGATGATGTGTGTGTTGGTGTGTGGTGCTTTGTGCTTCTATGTGGTGTGTGTGATGTTGTGGTGTGCCTCTGTGTGTCTGGCTCTCTATTCTCTGATGTGTCTCTCTCTCCTTCGTCTCTGGTTTTTGTTGGTAGGGGTTTGTGGGTGATGTGGGTGTGTGTTTTATATGGTATTGGATGTGTGGGAGTGGTGTGTGTATGTGTTTCAGGTGTGTGCCTTTCAAATTGTCCAATGTGGTAGGGGTTTGTAAAGGTGTGTGTATTTTGACCGCGGCGGTGTGTACCGCCAATGGAATACCGCGGTTGAATGACCGCCGCGTCAATTTGCGGGTCAAAATGGGATGGGCGTATTTCTGTTGGCGTGGCGGTGGAGGTTTGGTCTTCTCCAGTTTACCGCTGGCCGCTGATGTGGCGGACTGCAGTGGAGGGCGGATTTTCAGAGGTTTTGCAGTTGTGGGTCAGAATGTCCGTGGCGGCTGACCGCGGCGGTATTGTGGCGGCCTTCTGACCAGCGGTAAGCGGCTTTTACCGCCGAGGTCAGAATGACCCCCTAAGTGTCTGGAGGTGGGAAGTGGGCAAAAGGAGAAAAAAGAGAAAAGCATAGTAGTAAAAAATAAAATAAAAAATAAAATAAAATAAAAATAAAACAAGAGTCCACACGAATCACAATATACCGGGATAATGAAAGATATATGTAACTGACAGGATGCCCCATAAAAAATTTGTGAAAATAAAAATAACATATAGTGAAAAGAGATAGATCCTAAATTAATAACCATAACCATTAAAATAAATAATAATTATTTTATCTTATAAGGTAGAATTAAAGTAAGAAAAGAAGAGAAAAGAAAAAAATAAATTAACAGAGAAAGAACAATAAGTAATATAGTTGGCATGCAGGGGAACATACATGTGTAAGAAAGAAAAGAGAAGGCAGAAGAACAATGTAGGTACATTATGAACACTGCATGTAGCAACGAATCCAACCAGATGACACATCATATTAAGACGCAAAATATGTGCAATAAAATAAAATGAAATACATTTCCCAAAAGCAACAAAGTCAATACACATAAACCCAAAAGGTACACATTGTCTGAGTGAAATACAATCAAATTACATATTATAAACCACCCCCCAACAAGTGATAAATCTTGAGAGAAAGCAAGAGATGATGCAACTCATACATGTATATTAGAGGAAATAATGAAACTCATGATCCTTGTTGTGGCCTAGATCTACCACTTGAAGACGGCAGATCCAGGCTGCCTTTTTCTGGCATAGAGTCCTTTCTCTATTCCCTCCTCTAGAGTGGAATGGAACATGTTCAATACCATGAAACCAGATGGTTGGATCATTGGGATGCACAGATATCATATGTGTAGCTAGTGGGTAAGCAGGATCATATTTTCTTATTGCTTGTAGATGTTCCTGTATTCTGTGTTTCAAAGGGCGTATTGTGCTGCCCACATAGACCTTATTACATGCGCAACCCAAAATATACACAACAAATTTGGTGTTACAATTAATAAAATGACGGATAGTAAATCTCTTCGTGTTGTGGTAACTGAAATCTTTGGTCTTATCACGGCCGTAGGTACAGATGTTACAATCATGACAGGTATAGAAACCCTTAGGTTTCTCTGGAAGCCACGTTGTGGGACTAGGAAGCGAGATATAGCTAGGGCATAGATGGTTTCTAAGAGTAAGTCCTCTGCGATAAGTAATCCTAGGTTTAATGGATATGTGTCCCTTAAGGTCCAGAACGTCGTTCAATAAGGTCCAGTGACGTTTAAGAATCTTAAAAATACCCTGGCTATGGACCGTGTATCGAGTCACGAAGGATAAAAAATCCTTCCCAATCTTGTTATTTCCACGTGTTTTGACTGTCAATGTATCTTTTCTCTAAGTCTTCATAATGCGATGAACTGCCTGTGCTAAACCTTTCTCATCATAGCCACTATTCCTGAAGCGTTGTCGTGTGCGCTGAATCTGTGTATGAAAAATATCATTGGTACTGCAATTTCGCCTGACGTGTACGATTTCTCCATACAGAATATTTTGAATAACTGATGCTGGATGGGCACTAGTAGCATGGAGAACACTATAACATGCGGTAGATTTTCTAAATAATGCAATCTGTATACTGTTATTTTGTATGAAAAATCTAATATCCAATACTGAGTGAGTTGATCAATAGTTCCATTCCAAATAATGATGATATCATCAATATATCGCCCCCAAAAGACAATGAAGTCAGTCCAGGGCGAAGCATGTTTGCCCCAGGCGTGTATTTTTTCGTACCAGCCCATGAACAAACAGGCATATGATGGGGCAAATTTTGAACCCATCGCCGTCCCCTGTGTTTGCTGGTACCACTCATTATTGTGCAAAAAGAAGTTTTTGGACAAAATAATGTCAATCATCTGAAGGAGCATATGATTGTGTGTAAGGCAGTCGGCAGTCCTAGAATTAAGAAACATAGTGACTGCTTGAATCCCAAAAGATTTACATATGCATGTATCATGCTTATCTTAACAATAATCCTTATAATGTACAACTCAGCTTACAGTACAATAAAGTCACTATTGATTTTTTGGATATTAGATTTTTCATACAAAATAACAGTATACAGAGTGCATTATTTAGAAAATCTACTGCATGTAATAGCGTTCTCCATGCTACTAGTGCCCATCCAGCATCGGTTATTCAAAATATTCCGTATGGAGAAATGGTACGCGTCAGGCGAAATTGCAGTACCAACTATATTTTTCATACACAGATTGAGCACACACGACAATGCTTCAGGAATAGGGGCTATGATGAGAAAGGTTTAGCACAGGCAGTTCATCGCATTATGAAGACTCAGAGAAAAGATACATTGACAGTCAAAACACGTGAAAATAACAAGATTGGGAAGGATTTTTTATCCTTCGTGACTCGATACACGGTCCATAGCCAGGGTATTTTTAAGATTCTCAAACGTCACTGGCCCTTATTGAACGACGTTCTGGGCCTTAAGGGACACATATCCAACAAACCTAGGATTACTTATTGCAGAGGACTTACTCTTAGAGACCATCTATGCCATAGCTATATCTCGCCTCCTAGTCCCACAACGTGGCTTCCAGAGAAACCTAAGGGTTTCTATACCTGTCATGATTGTAACATCTGTACCTACGGCCGTGATAAGACCAAAGATTTCAGTTACCACAACACGAAGAGATTTACTATCCGTCATTTTATTAATTGTAACACCAAATTTGTCGTGAATATTTTGGGTTGCGCATGTAATAAGGTCTATGTGGGCAGCACAATACGCCCTTTGAAACACAGAATACAGGAACATCTACGAGAAATAAGAAAATATGATCCTGCTTACCCACTAGCTACACATATGATATCCGTGCATCCCAATGATCCAACCATCTGGTTTCATGGTATTGAACATATTCCGTTCCACTCTAGAGGAGGGAATAGAGAAAGGATCTACGCCAGAAAGAGGCAGCCTGGATCTGCCGTCTTCAAGCGGTGGATCTAGGCCACAACAAGGGTCATGAGTTCCATTATTTCCTCTAATATACATGTATGAGTTGCATCATCTCGTGCTTTCTCTCAAGATTTATCACTTGTTGGGGGGTGGTTTATATTATGGAATTTGTTTGTATTTCACTCAGACAATGTGTACCTTTTGGGTTTATATGTATTGACTTTGTTGCTTTTGGGAAATTCATTTCATTTCATTTTATTTTATTGCACATATTTTGCGTCTTAATATGATGTGTCATCTGGTTGGATTTGTTGCTACATGCAGTGTTCATAATGTACCTATATTGTTCTTCTGCCTTCTCTTTTCTTTCTTACACATGTCTGTTCCCCTGCATGCCAACTATATTACTTATTGTTCTTTCTCTGTTAATGTATTTTTTTATTTTCTCTTCTTTTCTTTCTTTAATTCTACCTTATAAGATAAAATAATTATTATTACTTTTAATGGTTATGGTTATTAATTTAGGATCTATCTCTTTTCACTACATGTTATTTTTATTTTCACTAATTTTTTATGGGGCATCCAGTCAGTTACATAAATCTTTCATCATCCCGGTATATTGTGATTCGTGTGGACTCTTGTTTTATTTTATTTGAATGTTTTTTAATTTTTTTACTACTATGCTTTTCACCTTTTTTCTCATTTTGCCCACTTCCCACCTCCAGACACTTATTCTCAATATGGTGATCTTTTTCCCTCTTTTTGCTTTTTTTTCCCCTTTTTTTCATATTTAGTCTCCCTTATATTCCTCCTCTTATATCACGCTAATATGGCTGACTTCTGTGGTCCTATCTTTATTTCCATGACAAATGGGGTCCTTCGTCTTTACACATTCAGCCCCAACATGGCGGCCGTTTGTGTCCTTTCTTTATTTTAATTTCATTATGGGAGGTCTTATATCCATGTCTCCGGCTCCCGGGCGTTTACTCACCACTCACCGGGACCGGCGTTTTCTCCCTGGGACTGCTTTCTCTGGCGGCCAGCCTCTTACCTAGACTGGCCGCGCCACTATTTCCTGTACTTTCACTCGACTCTTGCGGCGGCCGGCTTATCGGGCTGGCCGCATTGCAACACTTGGTGTTTGTCTCGACTCCGGTTTGGAGGTTATTACATTTTCGAGCGACTAATGAGCGGTGAGCTAGGGATTTATTTATTATATTTCCTTACGCTATTATTCACTTTGTCTGGGCTTTTCAGGCACTGGGTTATTACTTATTGGGTTTTGTTATATATTTTCGTGGTGCTTTGGCCATTTACTTGTTTTATGGGGTGAGCAAACAGCTTTCTACTATTTTTCACTCAATATTACCCCTTCTTTTCTTTGGGGTGAACCATTGGGGATTGTAGACGTGTTTTTTCTCTTTTTACTGCAGCTCTACAGTGTTAGGTTGGACAGATGTCCTCATTGTATTGTTACTCACTTTATTGTGTCCTTACTCATCTTGTGATATATCGTCTTATGGTACTCTTTCCTTTTTCTTGACTTATATTCTCCTTTACTCCCTGGTTGCTCATTTCAGGTCCGTGGGTTATCAACATTTTTGTCATTACTAGTACTGACTGGATACTACCAATGGTATGTTTCTTTACCGTTTTTCACTTTCTCACTAGTTTGTTGCACTTGCGTTATTTGGTACCTGGATGATTTCCACCCCCTCTCTCTTTTTGAATCTCACCTTGGGAATCTCATTTTTGTTTTACTATGTTCAGGATAACTGAGAGATATATATCTCCTTAATTGTACTGACACGTAACCTCTCTGTTGAATTATTTATTTTATAATAATTCACTTTACAATTCTGTATTTGCATGTTTCTGTGCACATGTGTTGCACTGGTTTATCATTTTACATTTGGTTGGTACACGGATTTATTTTCTCTCGACTCATCTTTATGAGTTGTATCCTTCTAATCAACTATATAGTTATATTCTTTGTGTTAGGGATAGTATGGTATATATATGTTCTTTTGGTTATGTTACAGCCCTGAAGAAGCCCTTTTGTTGGGCGAAACGCGTTGGCGGCTGTTCATCCTGTATATTCTATTTTTCCAGCGAATTGCAAGACAACGTGGCTACTTCACCCTACTTTTCTTTGACTCTTTATTTATCTTATGTATGGAACTGTGTGGAATTAAAATTCCTTTGGACTTGTGATGAAATATTAAAAGGACAAGACCGTTCAGTTGTGCTTCAGAATATTGAATATCTTTTTGTCTTTTCATTAAATATTTTACATTGTGTTGATTGCGGTGCACCACCTTGTCGATTATCTATATATGTGGGGCTGTTTCAGCCCTGTCTAGTTCCGTGGTTGCAGCAGGAACTATTGTGTAGTTGCACGCTTATTGTTACCAATAACGGTATTATTGTTTATTACTTGTTATTTCCTATCGAGTACCATTGGGGATAGTGCGTTTTCTTTGAGCTTGCTGCAATTCTTGTTTTGTTTGTTTAGTAGTAGAATGTATATAAATAAAAATCAACATGCACATTTTCTTCTTTTTCGCAACTTTATTTTGGTTTTGAGGAACAAGAGACACACATATTAGCAGTGACATATCCAAATGCTTATAGCTAGTTATAGTCAACACCATAAAACATGTAATCCATCATATTGGTAGCCCCCCCATCACACAGAGTCCCTAGACCCTGCTTCACAGGGCACAAGGAAACATATGATCAACTAGTCCGTTGGTGCAGCAGGTGACTCATTACCTATTTCGGAGGGCACCATATGGCAAACTCTGGAAGCCTTCAGAGTTTTGGACAATGTCAGCTGTATTCCCTTAGCATTCTGTGGTCTTTTCATAAAAGTGGTAAAGGGGTGCCATGTTGCATCAAATTTTGAGAGTTTTTCACAAACCGTGATGGTGAGTTTTTCCATGGCATAAATAGTTCACACCTTCTCCCACAAGCGAGGGTGCCTGGGAAAGCTTCCATATCTGGGCTACAATCAAACTTGTGGCTCAAATGAGGTGGGAGAATGGCTGCTTCAGGGGTGTCATTTGGGAAATAGTCTATCTTCCACTGGGTGTCCTAGAAGGATCAATAATGGGTCACTGGGTAGTAAAACATTAGTAATAGAGTATATCTTAAGAAGAACATTGTCCCAAAATGCTTGGATCTGTGGGCAAGTAAACCACACGTGGAGAGATGCAACCCTATTTCTACACCCCTTCCAGCACAGCTCTGAAATCCCAAATATCCGACGTAGCATCACGGATTAGAGGTACCAGCGAGTCAGTCATTTGTAGACATTCTCTTTGTAGTAGATGCAAATCGATGACTTGGAGGCCATCTGCCATACAGCCCTCCATGTTTCCACGGATCTCAGCCTCTAGTTCCTCTCCCAAGGAGTTATGTATGTATGCTTTTTAGTGGGGGTGAGAGAGGGACTGTGACAGTATACCAAGCAGTGCCTTTATGGTGTACAATATTAGTGAATAGAGTTTCAGTGGGTGATTCCTCCCTCTGCATGCACCTACAAGCCCAGTCCCTCCCCACCCTGTGAGATGCTTGGATGGTCCTATATGTGTTGCATCTAGTCATTGTGTACTTCTCTAAGAGGTCCTCCCTCATCAAAAAAGTCCCTCAAAGTAGGTGACAGACCGTAGGCCAAGGAAAAGGAGCCAGGTTGGACATGTCGGGGGGAAGTCCGGGTTAAAAGCCAATGGGGTGAGGGGGAAAGATTAGGTTGGGAATGCTTGCTTTCTCCTGACAGGTTTACCAGTGGGCTAGGAAAGTTGTCAGAGAGGCCCACTGGGGCCACCACTAGCAACCCCAGGAGTCCATCCAGGGAGATCGGGTAGAAAGCTTGTTTCTCCTGCACCCACGGCTTATCCTTGTGTCATGATTCCAATCAAGGGACGGGTGGAATTGGGCTGCCAGCATGTAGGTTGTCACGTCAGGAAAACCCAAACTCTCCTCGGCTGTTTATAACAGAACAAAAATGATTTTGCCAGCCTCAAAGATTTGTCCCTCCCATACAAAGTTTAGTATTTTTTTTTGAATGAGTGTCCGGTTTGATAGAGGGACTGTCAGAGGAAGGGCCTGTACGTTGCATAGGAGCAGAGCCATGAAGTTCATTTTGAGGCTGTTTAGCCCTCGCAGTCAAGATATCTCCAATTTGCCCGATCTATAAAGATCTTTGAAGAGTGCTGTGATTAGTTAGAGAATAATGCTATCATAGAGGGTGCTGGTGTGGGTAGGAAGCTGAATCCCTAGATATGTGATTGAAGATGCTGCCCATGTAAATCCGCCTCTTTGAATGGGATCCCTAAGGGCACCTTGCGGGTCCACAACCCCCATCTCTCTTGACTTGGAGTAGTCAGTTTTAAACCCTGATACCTGCCTGAAGTGGTCCAGTTCTCCCACTTAAGCCAGAAAACTGGTGTTGGGATCGGTAACAAAGCAAAGGATATCATTGGCAAAGAGTGTTAATTTGTGTTCTTTGTCGTTGTCCTTCATGACATGAATTTCAGGGTTATTATTGTGGATTTTGGCCACCAGGGATTCCATAGTCAAGGAGAAGATCAAAGGTGGGGGGTGACAGTGGGCACCCCGCCTCATTCTTTTGGTTAGGGGGGATGTTGAACGTGAAGGCAGTGTTTATTTTAAGTTTTGCAGACAGCTTTTTCAAATTGGCCTGGATAAAAGCCTTCATCTTCGTGCTCAGACGAGCTTTATCCAACAACTTACATAAATATGTACAATCAGCTCCATTTAATGCATTTTTGGCATCCATTGATAGCTGGACCATCAGCTGGTGCTGATGCTCCCCAACTTCCATGAGGGCTTCTACGAGCCTCATATTGTCGTTGGCCTGCCTATTGAGGATGAAGCCTGCTTGTTGTGGGGCAATAAGAGTCTCCATATATGCTGGAAGCGGGCCACGAGGATCAAAGCAAAATGTTTTACATCACTATTCAGCAGCACAATTGGCCTATATGAGGAGCACAACATTGGGGGCTTGTCAGGTTTTAGATGAAGGGTATGGTGGGACCCCAGCATCGTATCAGTGACTATCCCCGATGTTAAGAAAGAATTAAAGGCCTTAGTTAGGGGCTCGGTCAATAGGGAAACAAATGTTGTATAAAAGGTGGTTGGGAACTTGACCCGTGCGTTGCAGGATGAAAGGTTGCTAATCTCTGTCCAGACCTTGTCTTGCATGATATCTTTCTCCAACAGATGCAACTTGACCGTTTTGTCTGGGGGCTCACAGTTCAGAGGTATTCCTTTTTAAGCTGTTCATCGGAGGTCTGGGCCTGATATAGAGCCTTCTAGTATATCAGAAAACAGCAAGGATCCCATCCGTATAATGATGCAGCTGGCCCACCTTGTCTCTTTCCTTTTTGATAAAATTACGCTTTGCTCGAAGTTGCAATGTATGAGACAAGAGTCTATATTAACCAAACTTAGTACAGGCAGGGGTATAAGACAGAGTAATTTCATAGCCGCCTCCTTCATCAGTATCTGCTCCAGTTCTCCCTGGAGCTTGCGGTGATCCCACAGGTTTTTAAGTGTGCCCCCTTTTTTGTGTTGTGCCCTGGCCTGGGATATTTGGGTTTCCAATTCTTGCTTACAGAGTTTGGCTACCCGCTCGAATGCCAACATGTGGGCGATGAGTTCTAAAAAAATATGGTTTATCCACATCTAAAAGGGTTGTGGGGGATACCTCACTATTGTGATTTTTGGTGAAGGAGTGTTCTATGGCGTCCTTGATGTGGGTTGCAGAGTGCCACCTCGTTCACTATACACACAGGTCCCCCCACCAGGCACACAGGGGCATGATTAGAGAGGACCTTGACTTCGATTTTAGAGTCTGTGAGCCTAGGCAACCAAGATTGAGAGACCAGGAAGTCACCCAGTTGTGAATAGGTTTTATGGAAATGAATGTATAGTCCTGTTCCCGAGGCGGGTGGTGACACCAGGTGTCGACCAAGGTCAGGTATTTCATATAGTAAAGCAGTAGTGAGACGGGGTTCGCCCTGGCGAGTTTGGGAGCAGTCCATCCCCAGATCTAGGGCTAGGTATTGAATGCCCTCTGCCTACCACTTTATTCTGTCTCCCCTTGCAAAGTAGGAGAGACTTAGAAATAAGTCAGAAAAAGACTCTTCATGAACCTCTTTGGCCCATAGACAGATATTATAGTTTATAGTTACCTGGGTAGAGCCCAGTATGCCATGTATTCCCACCTGCTGCCCTTCTTGGTCCCTTTATGGACTGTTCAGTTTGAATGAAAGGTCCCTCCATAGGAGAATTCTCACTCCTCTAGACACATGAGGAGTGAAACTGCATCAGGTACCAGTAGGAGCAAAAGCAATTGATGTCAATTTTAAGAAGGTGGGTCTCTTGGAGTAGCGCCACACCCACCTCCTTCTGTCTGAACCAGCTCTTTAAGGCTTGACTCTTCATCAGGGAGTTGAAGCCCTGCACGTTCAGTGAAACTATATGTAGCGTGGCCATTTCAAGCTGTATGGGTGCCCTTGCCTACATGGATGCTACAATTTGAGAACCGTGCCCCCCTTCCCCTGTGTCAACACAGCCCATGCTGCACGTGTCACAAATTTGAACAATAAACACAACATAAATAAGAAATAAAATAAAACTGAAGCATCAAAGCTGCTGCATACTTTCAAACCTCAGTTGAGGCCTTTATCTGAGAGGAAACCTCCCCTACTGGGAAAAGGGTAGAACATACTGGCATCTTCGGGCGTTATTCAGAGAAGTAGGGCAGACTCCTGGAATGAACTAGTTAGCCCTCTCCCCCACCCAGTCAGTTTTCATGATAGGGCAGTTATATCCAGCATAAAATGGGGGACAGGTGGTAGTGTAACACTGGTCGTAGCTGCCAAATGGGTGAGCTATTTCTCCGGTTAGGGTGAAGGTGGAGAATCTGCACCAGATGACGGCAGTTTTTGGTCTCTATCTACTCGTTGTTGCTGTTTACAAGCCGCCTTCTTTGTTGAAATTGTAGTCTTGAAATGCCAGCCCCCTATCCCTCCCAACCCCGATCTACAGGCTGAAGAGTTCCCTATCTCTGGGGGAGTTTATGTGGAGGGGATGGAATGCCCAGTTTCTCACAAGCCTCTTCGGGTGTGCAGACCATGATCCTTTTGTCATTGAAGTTAAAGTGGAGGCGTATGGGGAATCCCCAGTGATATTGGACTTTGCTGGACTGAAGGTGTTGTGTGATTTCTTGAAACTCTCCCTGGTGAGCCAATGTGAAAGAAGATATCTTGAAAGAGTGAAACATTGTCCCCTTTGAATATAATTGGTTCCTGCTGCCTGGTTGCTTGTAAAAGCTTCTCCATAATTTAGAAGTAGTAAACTCAAGTTAGAGCATCCAGGGAGAGGTTCTTTTTCTGGTGAAAGGCCGAATACACTTGGTGGGTGAGATCAAGGAGGAGCAGGGGGGCAATTGTAGTGTGTGGACAAAGAGGGCTTGTACATGGGCCTCCAAGTCTGGCTCGGGAACGGTAACTGTGATGCCTCTGGTCCGTACATTGTTCCTTTCCTACTTGAGCAATTTTTGAAATCGTCGAGCTTCTTGCGTAGTGTTGCCTGATCCCATTCCAATTTTTCCATGCAGGTGGTGCAGTCAACATTTTCTTGTGTGTGGTTTGCCACCGTGGATTTGACCTATGTCAGAGGGATTGGTCAAGATCAGTGAGAGCCCTAGTGCAGTCTTGTCGAAAGTGAGTTGAGGGCTTTGCAGAGTTCAGAGAGTAGCAGCTGGATGTCCTCCTTTGTCGTAGGGATCTCAGGCCGAGTTCCCTCCTGAGTTGCCAGGTGTTGGCTGTGAGCTTTCTCCCTGAGGGCATGTGGGCTCAGGTTTCTGCACCATGTCTCGGATGGAAGAACAGGGAGCCTTCGCCCTGCAGGTTACCATCATGCTAAAGGTCTCAGGGCCCCAAAAGCACCACTGCGGAAGAGGCCACCCTCCAAGAGGAGCCCCACTACACAGTCCACCAAGGATTCAGGTACCAACGCTTCCCCTCTGGGTGTGTGGCCACACTGGCCCGGCAACCAGAGCCACAAGCCTCTCAAGTGTCAATCCCCCACTTCACTCTCTCTAGGGTTCCCTGCTGGGTGGCCAGTGTCTGTTGCCTGCACCACGCACCTCACCTGTTCAGCGGGGACCCTCTCAGCTCTTCACGGCCACGCCTCTCCGAAGTGGACTTCATGAAGTTCATAGGACTCATCTGACTTGCTCCAATGGAGGCTTCCAGCCCAGGGGATGCTGCAGGGCCTTGCCGACTGGCTGGGGCCCACCAGCAGATTCAGGGACCTGTATCCACCTATGGGATGCGGTAGGGCTCCAGTGTTTTCAACAGGACAATATCTGTGGGTGCTAGTGTGTGCCGCAATAGAGGGAGCGGAGAAACTCGTGAAGTACTGCTAATATACACTGCTACCTGCCCCAGCTGACATATGTTACCTTCTGGGGGTCTCTAAGGCCGCAGCCACTTCTCGTTGCATGCCCACTGAAATCTTACAGCCTGTCTGTACCAGCAGTTCACCGGGTGGGATTTTGCTGCTGCCACCAACTGTGAGGGCGGGCAAACCTTTGTGACGGGGCCAACTTGAACAAGCGCCTCAGTGGATGAGTAGTTGCACTTTACAAAACTGATTGATTAATTAATTGATTGATTGATATGGGCAGGCCCATTTCCATCTAAGGGCCCAGATATTTCCTTGATGTTGTTGGGTTGTGGTCTGTCTCACCTGCCCCCTTCTGCATCAGTTCGCCACCAACTCTGATTTGTTAGGCCAATCGCTACCTCGGGTGCCACCTCACAGTCCTCCTTCTGGCCTATTCGAGGACCTGCTCTTGAGCGTGGCCCTCATTCGTCATGCGCCCTGGGCCTCGCCCCAATTACTGTGAGGGGGCCAGCCAACACCGCCCCTGTGATCCTATCATAGCCTGCCCTGCTGACTTTGTAGTCCAGCAGGCTCCCAGGGAAATGCAGCACAGGCCCAGCGCCCACCAAGAAAATGTCCAGGGCATCACAAGCCTCCCTGTCAGTCAGGGTCTAGCCATCATCCGGAATCATCTGCCTCCCTCTGGGCTCCTGCGGAAGCCCCCCACTCAGTTAGCTTGGTGAGTGGCCTTCATGGGGGTGGGGTATTGTGGCACTCAAGTGGAGGTCAGGGAAGGCGAGTCTTGCCTGGTCTCCTCCCAGGCCGTGCCCCTTTACAACATGTACATTTTAAGATTTCAAAACTTTATAAATATGGAGACATTTGGGACTAAAAATTAAATTAGTATTCTTAACTTGATTGTTGGGAGCAGGGCAAGTACAGAATACAGAATCTAGCATGGATGATTAGTGGCCTCAGTTTAGGCCCTGGAATGCCCCGACAAAATCAATCCTGCATTCGAAGCAAAAAAAAGTGATAGGGTAGAGTCTAGCATATCACGTCCTATTTTAGAAATAAAACCTAATTTTGAAAAGAAGCCAACATACCCATTAAAGTTAGAATGTTGATGTTTTTTTTTTTCTTCTTAATTAAATAGCCTGTAATTTATGTATTTGTTGGATGTATATTTGTTTCTGTTTTTTTCGACGCCATGGATGTCAGGCTACTCTGCATTTTGACAGTACTGTACCAGCCGCAATATTCCCGGTGGCTTCATTCCACTCGTTGTTTGAAATGGTCAAGAAATAGATTACACAAGCATGAGCGAGTGGCCGAAGTTTAACGAAGATTTGAGCCATTTGCTGGAGCATCGAGAGCGACCACCTCTCAGCCACCTCTCTTCACCCGATTGTTACTCTATTCAGCTCTATGCATTCACCTTCCAAATTTGACATCACGTTACATCGTACACATTCCATTCTACGTCATCACAGCATTCTCAGTGAAATTGGTTTCTTTACCTTTCATGCAAATAGATGTATCTTTTGTGCTGGCCCGAGTGACTATTTGAAGGGCCATTGTGTTGACTGTCGCATCATTGTTTATTATGGCGGTAATCTTCAGGCCATTGGTTAGTATCTGGCGTTTGGAGTCCGACTACAAGGTTTCTTTCCAACCCACCATGATACATCTGATAGATTGTGTAAATCCTCATCTTCAAACAAGTACGTATAAGAGCCTCGCTCGGGAGTCTATCATGTGGACAGTTTCTCAAGTGCATGCTTTGTCCTCTCTGGCCCAGTGGAACCTTGTTGAAAGGTTCATATTTTGCCTCACTTTAGCACTTTTTCTTTTCTAGTTATACCTATCTGCGCTGCACTGATTGTTGGTCGTTTGATGTGTCTTGGCTTTGCCCTTTCTGTTTGATATTTCTCTGCAATTTTCTGGAGTCTCTCTCTTGATGAACACCTCTGTGAACGAGACCTCTATGTGCGCCTCATCCACGTGAGATAAGTAAGCACCTTGGCATATTTGGCCTAGCACAAGCATGGCTGCCAGGTTCATGTCTAGATCTTTCAGAACCTTATCACAGTTTGGACAGCATGCACACTAGCAGAATCTGTAATATCACTGTAGACCCCTTATGCACTTTGCACATGCTTAAATCCATGTAGGAGTCTTGAAAAACAGGTATTCAAGTAGGTATTCAGTGTCACTACTGCCTGGGCATCTTCTTCTCCTGTGCTTGGCAGTGATAGAAATATTTTTAGTCTTCAAGTACATTATGCAGCAGGAGGTGAGCACTTTACCCTATTTTCAGTCTCCGTGTTGGTGACCAGTATTATCTATAAGCTGGTCGACCACAGGCTCCACTGTGGTGCATTTGTAGAGAGATTTTCATGAGGGTTGTGGAGAGGAACACTGCAGAGCTACCTTTCTGGTTTCGTTACACCATCAGCGCCCAGTCAGTGCCGCCTTGTCAGTGAAGCTGGAATGCCTGTACATTGTGGGGCAGATCACACACTGATGGGTCACTGTCCCCACCTCTGCCAGTTATATGTAATCAGCAAGCCTGAGAAGGACTAGTGTTCTAAGCAAATCGAAGAAATGCCCTTTGTGATGCCCATTTCCTTTCCAAAGGGATGGACATATGGCTGGACCGGGGGTGGAGGGGGGGGGTTAAGTAGAGGTCACCTTAAGGGGGCAGATCCTGGACTGTTCAAGTGGGTTGGATAGTAAAATGCATGGGATGGACCTGGTTTGACTAGCTGGAGTCTTGGTCCTGACCAGTCTTAAATTTAGGTTTTCTAATTTGGCCTTATTTGGCCTTGTCTCAGAAGCTCAACAAACCACCAATGTCAGACTTTATACCAGTTGATATGTTCCATGCTGACGTTTGGCTGTGGACGAAGGTACTGACAAAAGCTTTCAGTTCAGTGATCTATTCCATCATTTTGGCGATCTGCAATTATAGTATCCCTTCACAACAAGGGCAGCAAAATGTCGCCAATTAATTATAAGCCAGTATCCCTCCTAGATGGCGCGGGCCAAGTGTTTGGTTGAGTGTTACTAAATGGATAGCAGCCTTGGGTTGTCAAAAAAATCAAGTCTTATTGATGCCCAAAGCTGTTTTTTTTTAAATGGGATTAGCACAACGGATCAAGCAATTAGGTTGCATATGATCTGTGTTAAATATGCTGAAATAAAAAAACTTGCTTTTGTGTTTGTCCCTTAGAGAACTGAAATGGGTATTGGATATCGTTTATCAATCCATACTATGGCAAGGTCGCCACCAACTGGGAATTGAGAAAGCACTGCTGTAGGCAATAAAAAATCTACATTTGAATACTTGCACACGTCCGATTTGTAGCATCTGGGCAATGCAGTGACTGCTCAGCTGTGCTACTGATGTCCGACAGCAGGGTGTCCTGGCTCCACTTTTACTTAGTTTCTTTCTTAGCGAGATAGGAAATTATCTGGCCAAAGAAAGCCTAGACAATGCGCAATAAAAGATAACTATCCTTCTCTTTGCTGATGATGCAGTTATTCTTCTACGGACACAAAATGCTGTGCATTGACTGCTGGCCAACTTTGAAAAATATTGCAAAGATCAAGATCGCCTAATAATGCTTCCCGAATTAAGTTAATGACCCTGAAACTGTCGCTCTCCATAAGGAACACATGGTTAGCAGCTCAGTTCTTGAGAATGCTGCTCTCGTTCTTAGAAGAACAACTAATACTATACTGCGTCTCTTAGATAAAATCTCCAGCCAATCGGTGCGTGTTATACTGCAGTCACTGCAGTCATTTATGGAGCTGAACTGTGGGGGGTTTATATGAGGAGCAAGCAACTGCAAATAATATAAAATAGCTTCCTAAGGGTGCTACTAAAACTTTGTTCTGGAACACCACTAGTCAATTTGCACGTGGAAACGTGTGCCTGACGCATATCCGATATCGTTGCATTATGCCCTGTGATTAATCGGCTTTGCCTGATAAGAAACTGATATGGATAAGTCTATTTTAGAACCATAATTAAAGTATCCCTGTATGGCAAGATTTATAGGCATTACATGTCAAAAGAACCTTAACAGAACTCGGTTTAAAAGAACTATGGAACGACCCCGATGCTGCTATACAAGTAAAATAATTATATTAAAAAAAAAGATAGATGGAGTGTTTGAATTAATCTCGGCCAATGGTAATTTCTCTGAGGCATATCACGGTCCATCTTTATTTTGCACACCATGCCACCTCAGTTTGGACCCAACCATGTGCAAATTAGCCTTGACCCTGCTCTAATGGAAATAGTCCAGGCCGAACTTCCAAGTTATGTCCTCTGTGAACTGGAATATAAGCAACCCAAGACTGGTTTCACCCTTATTAGCGCTCACTAGTCATGTATAGCTAGGTTCCAGGGGCACAGTGTTCAAGGAATCATGTCTTAGCATACCTGTCCCACTTAGGGCATCGCACTGAAGTATACAAAAAAGTGGAACAACCTTGAAACAATCACCCGTGACTATACAAGTAAAAGAAGTATAGAAAAAAGTGATGGATAGAATGCTGGAATTAATCTTAACCACTGGTAATTACTAGAGGCCACTTCTCAGTCCATTATTATTTTCCACACCATGGCACCTCAGTTTTTTTTTAGCCAACCTTATGCACAATCAGTCGTTTCCATGATCCAGCAGGAAGAGTCCAGTCAGAACTACCAAGCCAGGTCCTCCCTGAACCATGACACGAGCAACCCAAGATTGGTTTGCCCTTATTAGGGTTCAACAGGCAGGTATAGCTTAGTTCCAGTAGCACAGTGTGCATAAGACCCACGTCTGGGGATACCTGTCCCACTTAAGAGCAGGGAATAATTGAATTAATCGCAGTCACTGATAATTACTTAGGGACACATCCCAGTCCATTGTTATTTGCACACCGTCCGACCTCTGATGTACTCAGCCATATGCAAATCAGTAATGACACTGCTCCTATAGGAACAGTCAAGCCGACCAGGTCCTCCTTGACCTAGAACACAAGAAACCCAAGACTGGTTTTGCCCTTATTAGGTATTCTAGCCAGTGTATCGTGTGGCTCAGCCGCAGCTTCATGATCCAGGTGTGTTACCTTTTAATCTCCTCACCAGTAGTTTAAATGCTGGATCTTGGACATGATATTTCAACTCCTCCTTTACATACTAGACCACAAAATCCTCATTAGTTTGGCATTGATGTATACATGAATTCCGCAGTCGATGAAATACATTTATTTGTGCCTTTCAGACCTGCTGTTTGGGATCTGTGGAATATAATGAAAAACTGGCAGACCTTGGACAAGTATTGCAGTTGTCCCTTGAAGGACAGAAGCCACATTTTACTGCAAATTGCCAAATTCCTCTTTCAGGTTTGACTTTGGGCAGAAGTGAGGCCAAATAGTCAAGACTACCTTTGGAAGGCAAAGTAGGATAGAAAGTCTATTCAGTTATTACATTTATTGTTGCAGAAAATATGTTTATGCAATTTATGCATAAAGAATTTAGTGAGCATTCTCAGTAAGTTCTTGAGGTCTTATGGTTTTATTCGCTTCTGAAGTAGCAATACTGGCCTGTGCGCAGTTTTGGCTAGGATACAGTTCCTTGGGTAAACTATGCTCCAAAGCTAAAACATAGGGGCAGATTTATTCATTTTAGGGCAACAAAGCAGCCATATTTTCAGCACTGGAAAATACGACACAGAGCCATATCTGTTAAGATTGGCCTGTGCTAGACATGTTAGTCTCAGGGTGGTGTTCCCCCAAACTCTTTGCCTGCTTGCCTCCACTTTGTTTGGGTTTTTGCTCCATTGGCTTTAGGACCCTGTGCACTTTACCACTGCTAAACAGTGCTAAAGTGCAAGTGCTTACTCCCCTAAACATGGGTTGATTGCATATACCTGAGTGGTATATTTAATTTACATGAAAGTCCCTTGTAGAGAGGTATACCATATACCCAGGGCCTGTAAATTAAATGCTACCAGTGAGCCTGCAGAATTTATTGTGCCACCCACTTAAGTGGCCCCTTAAAAGTTGTCCCAGGTCTGCGACTGCAGTCATACAAACATAAGTTGTCAAAGAGGTTTTTGACTACGCCATTCCTGTCAAAGACTTCTGACTAGACACAGGAGCGTCAGCACACCAGGTCTTGGCTTTAGGCTGAGTTAGGATCGGCTCCACTCTTCCCTGATTTTCCCAAAGTGTTTGGGCCCCATGGGCTTGTGAGGGGCACCCACTGGATCCTCGCCGGTGGGTTCACCTTTGGCGCCATTTGGATCCCATGGATCCCATGTTGGATCTGGAGCTCCATTGCCTGCGCCACCAACACCCCACAGCAATGCCATCCCCATCATCATTCCCAGTACAGAGACAGACGGGCTTCGTCCAGCACCAGTTCTGGTGCTGACCGGGACCATGCCCTCTAGATCAGAGCCAGTGTCTTTTTCCTTTGATTGGCCCAAAGAGCCTGACTAATGGGAGTGATTTGAGGAACCTTATGGATACCATTATCCCAGAGATGAGAATGAGGTAAAACCGTTATGAGAAACTGGCAGAGGCTGGTGTGTTAGACACCTCATCTGACACAGGCTTGATCTCTATTGCTATCATGGGTATGGAGGAGGGAGCCTCTTTCACAATGGTGGTTCATCTTGGACTTTCAGCTGCCCTCAGTGGCAGTCAGGATGAATGCCTTGACTGAGGTGCTTCAGTGTGGAGCCACCCTTTTGGACTTTTTACCCCCTTTAATGAAGCCCTTACAGGGGTTCCTGTGTATTGGACAACTGCCTGCTGCCATCACCCGCTCCAACACCAGTTAGCTTACCCAGCACCCCACCCCAGAGAGCTTGGTGATCCAACGCTCCACCTCTGGTGTATTCCCTACTACTCCACTAGATTGGAATCCAAAAGGCTATATACCATTGGCATGAGACTGTTCTCTTACGTCCGCCGTGCACTGCGGTTGGTACACATTGCATGCTTTTGTGGCCGATATTCCCTTACAATCTAGGATTCATTTGTGCAAGTGCAGACTATGGTCTTGGAGGAGGCCTGAGCCATACTCTTGCAAGCTATTGCTGTCAGGAGAGAAGCAGCAAAGTTTCACCAGACAAGTGGTCTGGACACAATTAACTCACTTTATAGAGCAGTTTTATCATCTGTGTCCTTGCCACACATGACTGAATGTGCCACTGGCTTTTCAGAGGATGTTCAAGCCTCACTTATGAACATGCCCTTGGATGTCTCTCATCTTTTTGGAGAGAAGGGGGAATTATCTATGACCTCTCATCCACCCCAGTCTGCCTTCTGCCTATTTTGTAGCCACAGAAGGGGGTTCCAACTGCTTCCATACCCTCCCAGCCACCACAGCCAATAGGCTTCTCAGACTTTTCATGTCAGAGAAAGAGGGTCCCATAGATCACGTGGGATAAGTAGCTATAGGTTGGGCCATTCTACCCCCCCACAAGCAGCCCCTTTTAGTTTGCCCACCGAACATCATAGGCATCCAGTTAAGAGCAGATTACGCCATCACCTGCACCACTGGCAGTCAGTAACATCGGACCATTCAGTTTTACAAATTGTCCAAAGGGGCTACTCCATCCTCTTTGCAAACACCCCTCCACCCATGTCATCCACTTGTGACCAGCTAACGGAGAACAACCTTTCCTTGCTCTGACTGAAAGCGCTGGCTCTCTTGGTCAAGGGAGCCATCAAGAGGGTGTTAGCATCAGAAGTATGCTGTGGTTGCTATTCCTGCTACTTTCTGGTACCCAAGACGTTTGTCTGCCCAAGATCTGAGAGACTGGATGGTAGCATTGGACTCACAGGCCCATCCTGCCTGGCCACAAGCATTACATACAGTTCACCGTGGGCCAAGAGCACTTTCAGTTTGCTGTACTCCCCTTCAGCCTTACCAGTGCCTTTTGGATGTTCACAAAAGTGATGGTGGTGGTTGCAGCTCATCTGCGGAGGTCAGCGGTTCCAGTCTTTCCCAAACTTGAAGACTGGCTGTTGAAGGGGGCTCGCCACAGGCAGTCATCTCCCACCCCCAGACTACAGCAAACCCTTTGCACACACTGGGGCTCACTATTGACATGTCAAAGTCACACCAGACTTCATTTCATATGCTTCCTTTCATCTGAGCTGTTCTGAGCAAAGGATAGTATCGGGCCTATCCTCTTGAGCGGCTCGTCCAGGAAATTCAGGCTATTATACCGATGTTTCAGCCTCTAACCTAGATTTTGGTGAGAATGACACTGAGGTTGTTCATCCTCATGGCTCCCTGCATCCTGCTTGTAACATATGCCTGTTGGCATATGCAGGCTCTGATGTGGGATCAGAAGTCCCACTGGGAACAGGATCAGGGGACTCTCTCTGACATGGTCCAGATCTCAGAGGGAACTGCAAAAGACCTGAACTGGTTGCTAATGAACTGCGATTGGGTCAGTGGCAGACCCCCTCTCCCTTCCCCAACCATAGCTGACTATTGACAGATGTATAATTTCTGGGAGCTGGTGGCCATCTGGAAGAGGTGGAGATCAGTGACCTCTGGTCTCTGGTAGAGTCCAGGCTCCACATCAGCCTGTTGGAGCTTTGGGCGATTCGCTTGGCATTGAAAGCCTTTCTTCCTTCAATCAAGAGAAGGTTGACGCAGGTGTTCACGAAAAACACCACTGCCATGTAGTATTGCAACAAACAGGGTGGAGTTGTGGACCCTTTTTCAAGAGGCTCTGTGCCTTTGGACATAGCTTGAATACCAGGGCATTTCCCTCATGGTTCAACATCTGGGGGCTCTCTGAATGCCGAACACCAGGATGGACAAACTGAGATGAATATGCCTAGCAGACAAAGAATGGCTCCTCCATCTGGAAGTGGTGCAGGATCACTTTCAGTAGTGGGGAAAGCCTTGTTTAGATCTCTCCACCACTGCAGAGGATGCTCAGTTTCCAAGGCAACTCTACTTGGAGATGCTTTTTGTCTTGTGTGGAGCTCCTGTCTCCTGTACTCCTTTCAGACTATGGCACTCCTGCCCAGATTTCTCAAGAAGATCAGGAATAACTGGGCCCAAGTTGTTCTTGTGGCTCCAGTTTGGGCACAGAGAGTCTGGTATACTGAGCTGCTGACCTGCCTCTTCAAGATGATCTTCTGTGAGAGAAACAGGGTAGGGTTCTGCACCTGAACCTGCACAATCTTCATCTTCATGCATGTGGGATTAAGCAGCCACAGTTGACAGCTTTTGACCTTTCTCTCAAAGTCTACAATGTTTTTCTGAAAGCTAGGTGTCCCTCCTCTAAGTCGGTATACACTTGCCATGGGGATATGTTTATGGCATGGTGAGATTCTCACAACATCAACCCCCTTTTTGTTCCTCTCCCCAAGTCCTTCTTTTTGTTCCATATTTGGCCAACCAGAGATTTGCTCTGGGCACAGTAAAGGTTCATTAGTGGCTATTTTGGTATTTTTGTGGTTGACGGTCCAATCTTCTTTATTCAAGTCACTTATTGTGGTTAGGTTTCTCAAAGGTTTGCAGCACAATTTCCCCCAGGCCATTCATCATGCCCCAGTAGGATCTAAATCTTGTTCTAAACTTCATTATATGTGCACCTTTTCCAACTCTGCACAATTGCCCTCTTTCGCTTTTGACCATAAAAGTTGCATTTTAGTGGCCATTACATGTGCGAGGAGGGTCAGAAAATTGCATGCACTCTTGGTGCACCCTCCCTACACTACATTCTCTCCGTAAAACCTGATACTCAGGACATGTGCTTCCACTCTTTTCCATGTAGGCCAGAATATCAACCTGCCTACCTTTTTTGCTCTGCCTCACCCCTTCAAAGAGGAGGAGAGACTCCACCATCAGGATCCGAAAAGAATGTTGTTGTTTTGTATTGATAGTACAAGAGTTCAGGTGGACAATCAACTGTTTGTGGGTGTTGCACTGGGTTCTGGCCCAGCAGCATTCCTGGATGTTTTGCTTTTTTATCACCCTTGGACTCTTTACAGTAGGTGAGCCTCATTACTGGTGTCTCACCCACTGTAATCACACAGTAAACAGACTGTGCATGTTTACTGCCAGTGCCAGCCTTTTAAGATAAGGCCGCTGAGATGCAACAAGGGTAAGGGGCACTTGGCTGGTTACACGCGAGCACGTGTGCAAGCTGCGCATGGGAGACTACTGTTGTGCGGAACCTGGTAACAGCGCACAGGTAGCTTGGCACAATGGGGACTCTTCAAGGATAGATATTCACCTGGGATAAGTCTCATGAGGGTAGTGTACTCTATTAGGGAAAGTCAGTGTGCCTTACTGATTTATCTATAGTGACACTTCATTATACACATAGGGAGGGAACTGCCTTAGAGTGTAGTTTTCCTTCTCCTTTGTCTAGAGAGACCCTTGGTGTCTTGAGTTAAAGTGTTACCTGTGCAAGAAAACTACATATGCAACTTTCAAAATGATAACTGTGCATCTTGTGGGTCATGCAGTTTTCATATTTTCCTGGCTCAGCTCAGGATCAGAGCCCAGGCCTGGGCTGGGGTTTTGCAGGGTCATCTCCAATATTTTTGCCTCCTTCCTCCTACTTTTTTCTGACCTGTTGTTGACTTTTGAACTCTGAGCAATTTACCACTGCTAACCAGTCCTAAAGTGCATATGCTCTCTGTGTAAATTGTACTGTTGATTTGCTTTCCATGATTGGCACATTTGATTTACTAGTAAGTCCCTAGTAAAGTGCACTAGGGGTACCTAGGGCCTGTAAATCAAATGCTACTGGTGGGCCTGAAGCACTGGTTGTGCCACCCACATAAGTAGCCCTGTAAACATGGCTCAGACCTGCCACAGCGGTGTCTGTGTGTGCAGTTTTAACCTGACAGTTCGACTTGGCAAGTGTACGCACTTGCCAGGCCTAAACCTTCCCTTTTACTACACGTAAGGCACCCTTAAGGTAGACCCTAGGTAGCCCCATGGGCAGGGTGAGGTGTATGCTTAAGGTAGGACATATACTAATGTGATTTAAATGTCCTGACAGTGAACTACTGTCAAATTCGGTTTTATCTGTGCAAGGCCTATCTCTCTCATATGTTAACATGGAGCTGCCTTTAAATATTATTAAAGTGCAGGTTCTCTGTGGGAATAGATGGACATGTGGAGTTTGGGGTCTCTGAACTCACAATTTAAAAATGTATCTTTTAGTGAAGTTGGTTTTGAGATTTGGTGTTAGAAAGTAGGCATTTTCTTGCATAAACCATGCAACTCTGCCTGTTTGTGGATTCCCTGTCTGGGTTAGTTTGACAGTTGGGCTGTTTGCACCTCTCTCTAGACAGTGACACAAAGGGATCTGGGGTACAGCCTGCATAGCCTGATGAGCCATCTGTGCTAGGAGGGAGGGGAGGAGTGGTCACTCACACCTGAAAGGGCTGTTCTTGCCCTCATACAATGCAGTGCCCAGCCCCCTGGTATGTGTCTGGGGCCTAGCCTGGGCAAGGCAGGATCTCACAAACAAGAGAGACTTTCCTTTGAAGTAGGCCTACTTCAAAGGCAGAAAGAAGTATAAGAAGAGCACCCAAACCCCTTAAAATTAGATCACTTCTCGAATCAAGAGGAACCTCTGCTAAGGAGAAGAGCTGAAGAGCTGATGAGAAGTGCTGCCCTCCTGTGGCTGTGCTTTGTGGAGCTATTCTGTAGTTTCTGCTTCTGCCTGTGAAAGTGGACAAAGACTGGACTTTGTTGTCCATTCCTGCTTGTGACGAATCTCCAAGGCTTGGCATGAGCGTCCCTCCTGCTGTTGAAGTCTCAGGGCCATCAAAGAGTTCCCCTGCCAGCACCTGGACTCTCTGCTGAGACTCCTGCCCTGCCAATTGGTACTCTATCCAGTTCCTGGGCCCTTGAAAGGTGAAGCTGGTAGACCAAGACTGAGAATCCACACACAGACAGCCATGGGGGGAAATTTTCGACGTACCTTCCGTGACGCAGCTGAGAAACGACATGCCGCCGGCTTCGTGGCTGAAATCAATACTCTACCTGCATCGCGGGTGGAAGATCAATGCAACGCGGCTGGAAAATGACGTGCAACACCTGATAACAACACAAACCCCACGCAACACAATTTTGTGATACCGTGCAACCGAATTTTCAACACAACATCACTAGGTGTGGAAAAACTTCGCACAGCCTGCCCGGACCTGAGGTGCCTGTCCGAATCAACGCATCACTCTCTTTCGCGAGAGGGAAAACAACGCACGCCGACCCAACCGGAGGAGGAATGATGCACGGTCTCGCTTGCGAGTGAGAAACTAACGCATCGCTGGTCTTTTCCGACGCACACTCGCCGGTACGGTGTTATTTTGACACCACCCAGGTACTTTTGCACGCTAACAGTGTTCTCACTGTTTTCTAAAGGATTTAAGACTCTTTTTCTTTGAAAATTCATAACTTAACTAGTATATGCTGGACTTTTGTCATTTTGGTCTTGTTTTGTTTAGACAAATATTACCTATCTTTCTAAACCTATGTTGTGCCATTTTGTAGTGTTTTCACTGAGTTACTGTGTGTGTTGGTACAAATACTTTACACATTGCTTCTGAAGTTAAGTCTGCCTGTTTGTGCCTAGCTACCAAGGGGGTGAGCGGGGGTTAACTGAGGGTGATTCTCCTTTCCCCTGACTAGAGTGAGGGTCCTTGCTTGGACAGGGGGTAACCTGACTTCAAAGCAAAGACCCCATTTCTAACACAAATCTTTGCCCATATAATCACTTGTGGTCGTCCTAGGGCGAAGGGACCACCACCAAATTACTCAGCACCATGACCTCTTTCTCCCTGGATCATCTTCTAAGTCTCCACACTAAGTTGGGGGAACCCCAAAATAATCACCAGCCCAGGTTTTACCTATGGTATGAAGTTTTCCCATAGCTAGAGCTTTTGCTCTACAGCTGTTAGCGATTCGTTTTCTAGCGGTCTTGTGTATAATAAGATTTTATGAGGCCTGGAATGCATGATAATGTGTAAAGCACTATGGGCCATATTTATACTCCGTTTGCGCCGAAATTGCGTCGTTTTTTTTGACGCAATTTCGACGCAAAACTAACGCCAACTAACGCCATATTTATACTATGGCGTTAGAGGCGAATAGCGCCAAAGTTCCCGGAATGTGCGTCATTTTTTAGCGTGAACCCCTTCCTTGCGTTAATGATATGCAAGGGAGGCGTTCCCGTCTAAAAAATGACTCCCAGGCCTTTACGTGGTATTTATACTCCCGGGCAAAAGAGACGCCCGGGAGTTGGCGTGGCAAAAAACGGCGCATTTGCGCCACTTTTTAACGCCTGCTCAGGGCAGGCGTTAAGGGGCCTGTGGGCTCAAAATGAGCCCACAGGTGCCCTCCCATGCCCCCAGGGACCCCCCCTGCCACCCTTGCCCACCCCAGGAGGACCCCCAAGGATGGAGGGACCCACCCCAGGGACATTCAGGTAAGTTCAGGTAAGTTTTTTTTTTTTTTTTTTTTAATAATATTTTGTGGCATAGGGGGGCCTGATTTGTGCCCCCCTACATGCCACTATGCCCAATGACCATGCCCAGGGGACAGAAGTCCCCTGGGCATGGCCATTGGGCAAGGGGGCATGACTCCTATCTTTACAATGATAGGAGTCATGTTGATGGGGGATGGGCGTCGTTAAAAAATGGCGCAAGTCGGGTTAAGACGATTTTTTCGACGTAACCTGACTTGCCCCATTTTAAGACGCCCATGCGCCATTTTCCCCCTACGCCGGCGCTGTCTGGTCTACGTGGTTTTTTCCCACGCAAACCAGGCAGCGCCGGTCTGATTGCGCCGTCTAACGCCATTCCATAAA
Source organism: Pleurodeles waltl (assembly GCF_031143425.1). NCBI lineage: Eukaryota > Metazoa > Chordata > Amphibia > Caudata > Salamandridae > Pleurodeles > Pleurodeles waltl. Next base: position 613,697,412 of record NC_090446.1, on the reverse strand, counting down.
TACGGCGCCCGCATGGCGCTTCAGAATGGCGTTAGACGGCGCAAAACTTTTTGACGCTAAACTGCGTTAGCGCAGTTTAGCGTCAAAAAGTATAAATATGGGCCTATGCGCTTTGGCTGATTGTATGATGACATTACAATGTTTTTTCTCCATATTGGTTTGATGTGGGTATATCCTCTAGGGGATGATTATATTCTTTTATTACAATGACTTTTCAAAACACTGTTTTTATTGTGGTGCCCTGTCCTGACCATTACAGTCTAATGACAAGTATTTGACAGAATACACAAACACAACATTTATTTCTGATAAATGTTTTATTGGGTTTTCATGACGATTGTATATGTTTTATTGATCCATCATTATTGCAGTTGTGACAATGATTCATGCCAAGGTAATATCATTTTTACACCATGACTGTTTGAATATACTTCATATATTTGGGTGACACCTCAGGGAGGTCACCAGTGGTTGCACAATGTCAGCTATGATATGTTCCATCTGCCAGTGTACATTTGGAAATTACTGCATAGTATTTAGTAGTGTGTGTGTAATAAGTTTGTGTCTCTGTCTATGAAGAAAACATTGTGACTGGACAATCATTCATTGAGGGTAATTATTGCCTTCCAGTGACTGGTGATTCCTAGCTGACGTTACCTCCCTTGAGTAGGCCTTAGACTTCTCCGCCTCGCTAACCTGTGTGAGTCGAGCTTTGCAATGGGGTGCTTGGTTCCCACTGAGGACAATAGGGACTATTACTTGTGCTGGCCTCATAACTAATAGCCCAATTTCCAACAGTGAGGAATGTAGGAGCCAAGAAAGGTAAGGCTGTGCAGAAATGGACCATCTGAAAATAGACAGTGCTCTGCCCCAAGATCTGCTATGTATTCGCCAAAAAGCAACCCTCTGAGGATTGCATGTATATTCTACCAGAGCTAAGGCTGCAACCACTGTGTAATCCCACTGAGTCCCTGTCCTGGACATCTGTCAGGCACCATCGGTGTGCATCTTTGAAAACTTTTACCAAACACTACTGTCTGGACAGTCAGGTCCATTGCGACAGGCACTTCACTTGTTCAGTCCTGCAGGACTCTCTGGTTTCAATGTGCTTCTGGGAGGCATTGATTTGGTAGCTATTCTAAAGTAAGGAATCTGCGACTGTAAGTCTCTATCAAATAAACAAGTTACTTAACTTTGGTAACACTTTGGCGGTCATTATGAACATGGCGGTAAAGACCGCCAACTAACGTGGCGGCGGTGAACAGAATCCCGGCGGCGGCGGCGAATGGAAACCCGCCATATAATGAACAAAAAACCCAACCCCGCCAAACATTCCCATACCACCACTCCTCGCCAGGACCCTGTTGGCAGGAATTATGGCACACCCCACCCCGCCACCGCCAAGCACACCTACATCCCACCCTCCAAATAAAGATGCACAAATCACCTCGGCGGACAGTGGAGGCCGGGCGACCATTGGCGGCTGCGACCGCCACGGGCGGCAAGTGGGTCCAACAGCAACCACTGCACACAGTGGCTAGGCTTAGCACCCACACACCTGACACACATCCAGAACACCATAAAACACCCCCAGACACACCCCACAATCCCTTGCAAGGAAACCAGGACCAGAAGATGGAGAGCACCAGAGCCAGACAGAGAACGCCAGCAGACAGGACACACATAGCGACCCACACAGGAGCACCCAAACAACGTCCCCAGTCCCGACACCATCCACCACCCTCACCATGTCCCCCACCAAAAACCCACGCTTCACCGAAAGGGAGCTAAGGACTATGGTGGACGAGATCCTAAAAGTGGAGCGACAAAAATTTGGCTCTGAGGTGCAGCACACACCCATTGCCCGGAAAATGGAGCTGTGGCAGACCATCGTCAACAGGTGAATGCAGTGGGACACCATCCACGCACCAGGGACGACATCCGCAAGAGATGGAACGACCTGCGGGGGAAGGTCTGGGCCATGGCATCCAGGCACCATATCGCAGTGCAGAAGACTGGGGGAGGGCTGTCACCAATACCACCCGACTACACCGACTGGGAGGAGAAGGTACTCGCCATCCTGCACCCAGAGGACTCACTGGACTCACTGGAGGAATGGACTCAGATAAGTCGTCTACATTTACCCCATATACACCATACCTGTAATGCATGCACCACCCCACCCCCACCCACACCCACCTAGACCCACACCCCTCCCAGCCATTACCCAGCACATCCACCACCCTGCATCACCCACAACTCACTACCAGGCCCACATCATTCCCGCGGTGCACAGCCACCCACCCCTGCACGTTCCCACAATGGAATAATGACCCCCACCACAATGTAACCCCACCACTGCCACTAGATGCTATGTTCACCTCACAAAGGCACCCCTGAAGGCACACCAGCACTAAATTGTACAGTACTGCCCACCTCAAACCCTCCTGCATATGTAACAAACACTTCTATGTCCCCCAACAGGCACCACCACCCATGCAACCCTAATGGAGGGGACAAGGAGTGCCACAGCATTCCAGGGAGACAGAGGCACATCACAGGACACTGGTGAAGGATCACTGGACACTGATGAGCAGGCAGGCCCCTCACACAGCCCTGGATGCTCACCATGCAGCAGCCCCACCCAGGAAAACACTGTCACCCCTAACACCCAATCAAGACCAGCAGGCCAGGGGAGGTGTGCCCACACCAGTGGACCCAGGGCACAAACAGGTGGACCACAGCAACAGAGGCCACAGTCTCCCACCCCCAACATGCAGGAAGACAAGGGCACCAGTACTAGAGGCACATCCAGACCTGCGCAGGGGACACAGGCACAGGGGGCCAAGGCAAGGTCAAGTGCCCCAGTGGGTCAGGGGGTAGGGCACTGGATAGATGCAGCAGCCCACGACATCATTGCAGAGGTATTGGGGGCATACCAACATACCCAAGACAGGTTGGCACAGATTGTAACCACCCTGGTGCAAAGTCAGAGGATGCAACTGGAACACCACCAACAGGCCATGGAGCAGTGGAAAGAGCACAATGCCACAATGGCCACCATTGCTGGAGCACTGCTGCAGTTGGTCAACAAACCCTCAGACACCCACACCGGACAAGAGGCCCCCACAACAGCCCTGGACTAACAGCAACAGTTGACCCAAGCAGCTGAAACAGCACAGGAAAAACCCTCCCAGGAATCACAAGGGCCGACCATGTCACCCCAAGTAGCTTCACAGCAGGCACCCAAACGTAGTCAAAGGCCAAGATATGGCACTGGAAACCCAGCAAAGAATAAGCCCCCTACCAACAATTGACACAGCTGCTACTGCCAAGCAACCAACCCACCCATTCACAAACTGCACTTAGCTAAGGGCTAAATAATGTACTGAACGACAAATAGGACCCACCTATGAACTCAGGCCTGCCACCAAGTTGGTTTTGAGGACAATCAACCATAACGACTTCCACATTGTACATAGCACATTTCACTGTATTCCACCAATAAACAACATATCTCACCTGTAACACTGTCCCCTGTCTTCATTGTTGAACAAAGTGGAGTAATGAAGCAACAGGCAGGGATAAACTTTATTGTCAAATTGTGCATGCTGCTGGTACAGTGTGTTTCTAAATAGTCAAGAAGGGAATGCTTATGTTGTCTGTCTGTACCATGCTGAAGAGGTCCATGACTCGCATATCATGACCAATTCCCCCTAGTTGACATGGCACACTTACAGTATCAGTCACTAACCACATATACAGGCTGAAGTCCCAGACAGTTATTGGAAGTAGAGCTGTATCAGTTGGTTTCTGGAATTTACATCTTCCCCTTCCTAATCCTCACCATCACTCTCCTCACCTCTCTGAGGTAACAGATCAGGACCTATAGCACCCTCCACCTCCAAAAGGGGGATTGAATGTCTCACTGCCATGTTGTGCAGCATGCAGCAGACCACCACTATCCTACACACCTTATCAGGCCCATAGGCCAGGGAACCCCCAGAGATATGTAGGCACCGAAATCTAGCCTTCAGGAGACCTATAGTACGCTCTATCACCCTCCTAGTACATCCATGGGCATGTATTTCCTCTCTGCATCCGTCCTGGGATTCCTCACTGGTGTCAGGAGCCAACGCAAGTTTGGATAGCCAGAATCACCTAGAGAAATGGTCAATACATAGTCGTCATTAGTATGTCCTTAGTCTGACAGGCTGATTTTCAGCAATGTGTCAGTTAGTGACAGACACACTTACCTATGATCCACTCTCTGTCTTCTTGGAGTTGTTCCATCTTTTGTGGCACACTACTGTTCCTCAAAACAAATGAATCATGGACTGAACCCGGAAACATAGCATTCACATGGGATATGTACTGGTCTGCTGTACATACCAATTGGATGTTCATAGAGTGAAAGTTCTTTCTGTTTCTGTACACCTGTTCACTCACTCTTGGGGGAATGATGGGTATGTGGGTTCCATTGATGGCACCAATAACATGGGGAATGTTTGCAAAGGCATAGAAGTCTGACTTGATGGCAGGGAGCTCAGCACTTTGGGGGAATCGCACATAGGATTGCAGATGTTGTACAAATGCATTTAGAAATCTTGTAAGTACCTGGCTGAACATTGGCTGTGAGAAACCAGCACCCATGTCCACTGTCACTTGAATTGAGTCTGTGGCAAGGAAATGGAGTGCGGAGAGCACCTGCACCTCAGTTGGAATGGCATGCTGATTACGATTTCCGGGAGTCAGTGCAGGATCCAGTAATGCACATAGGTCCTGAATAGTTGCACGTGTGAGTCTGTAAGTTTTAATGATCTGACGCTCCACCATGGTCCCCATATCCACAAGTGGTCTGTAAACAGAAGGTGCCTTTCCTCACCACAAGGGTCTGTACCTGTGAGGGGTAAGAACAAGGAGTCATGTGCACACATACACAGGCATATTTGCTAAACACATTCACTGCATTCTTCCTAGTAGTGTCTGTACAATAACTGTAACCTGACAGATGTACATTGGCATCACTAAGAGGGAACGGAGTAAATCATGTGTGATAATATACTCTATGGGTAGAGACATATGTGCTTCATATGGCTAGTAGGCCCAACATTGTGACTAAATTGAATTTCAAGATGCGTAGGTGATGTCTGCCGACTGTATTCTGCCCCTTCATTGTGGAAATGACCTAAGACCGCTAGTGTTTGACGTCACAGCGTTCGGGGGTGTTTACTGCTGTTCGCACCCTCATTGGATAACATGGATGCCAATGGGGAATCTTGATGTATCAGGATTGCCGCCAGCGGAAACGGTGCATTCCACCGCGGAACGTAGGCGCATTCATCATCGTGTGCTCACTTGACTCCCTGATCTTGTGCAGACAAGTACTCCACTCCGTGTTCTGCTGTGGCCTGCCTCTGGCTATGGATGTTCCACGTGGTGCAGGGGAAAGGGCCCCGGCCTTCACCCAGAAAGAACTGGAGAAACTGGTGGAAGGGGTCCTGCCCCTGTACGGCAGACTCGACGGCCGGCCGGAGGTAAAGGTGAGTGCGGGTTTGGGGGGCACTGTGTGTATAATGGATGGAGTGGATTGCTCTGATGTGCGTTCCTGTGAGCCAGGATGGGGCTTGGTGCATGGAATGCTGCGTGCCACTGTCCTGCATGTCTAGGAGTACTATCTGTCCTATGTCTAACAATCAGCCAGCTATTGACATTGTGCAGGTGCCTGACCTCCGTGTTTCTTCTCTGTGTCTCCCTACTAGGTCAACGCCCATGCCATTGCCAAGGAGGTACGAACCCTGGGGGTCTACAACCGGCGGAGCACCCACTGTCGGAAGAGGTGGCGGGACCTGCGGCGATGGGCGTGGAAGAATAGTGAGGCCCAACTGGGGAAGTCCTCCCAACGTGGTAGGGGTGCCTGTCGGGCACTGACCCCCTTAATGCGAAGGATCCTGGCGGTGGCATACCCAGACCTGGATTGGCGCTTGAAGGCTGCACAGCAGTCACAAGGGGGTGAGTACTCACAGCCCATACTTCAGCCTGGAAGGATGAGTGTGTGTGCAATAGGGCTCATGGGGCTTAGAGCAGGGTTTTGATGGTGTCCAGCTACTGTCTGCTCTCCAAAGGGTGTAGGGGTGTCCCTGTCAGGTTTCACCTACCTCAGCTTCAATGCAATGACAGGATATGGGTGTAGGTCAGTATACTGCTCAGTAGTCAGGGCCATGGTCATGGGCCTAGTGCACGGTGCTGCCTGTTTTGTGTGCCTGCTGGGTAGGTGTATGTCTGGCCATTGTGTATCAGCATTCAGCTACTTACAAATGTCTCTCCTGTTTTGTATCCCCATCCCTGTTCTCTTTTGTGAGTCTGGTACAGCATCAACATCAGGCGAGGGAGCTGAGGCACTAGCTAGTGGGGAGACAGCGGCCCACAGATCCTCGGAGGCAGAGACAACGGATGCCCAGGGGACCAGTGGGTAGGAGGGCGAGGGGACTTCCACGGGGGAGGCTACTACCACCGGTGGTAGTGACTCTGAAACCTCCTCCGATGGGGGTCCTCCGGCGGTGGCGGACACTAGTGGACAAATCACGACCGTGAGATCTTCTGCCACCATCCATACCAGCAGTGCCCTCCCTTCTGCTCCCCACCGAGTTACAACCATCGTCAATGCCATCCAGGGGCTAGCATCAGAGGAGCAGCAGACTAATGCCTATCTGGATGGCATTCACGGTGCTGTGTCTGCCCTACAGAGATCTTTTCAGGCTCTGGCCTCCTCTTGGACGGCAGCCAGTTTCCCTGACCATTCCGTCCCCCCTCCAACCTCCTCTACCCCTTCTAGCACCCCACTCCCTTCACCCGTCCAAGGCACACATTCAGACACGCAATCAAGCACTTCAACACACTTTCAAACACAAGCACCACACCTCCCACCACAAGCATTCACACAGCAAACATACACCTGCACACACAACAACTTCCCCCAGTGTGCCCGAATCTTCCGCCTCCCTGTCTGTCCCCTCTACATGCACACCCTCATGCACTGCACTGTCACTCACTGTTACTGCTCCTCTTCCTGCACTCACCACAATAGCAGACAGCCATACATGCACCCCATACACCACACCTGCACTCACCACCTCCACTGTAGTTAACACATGCAGCACACTCACCCGACTTGCAGATACCCACCCAACATACAGCCACAATAGCTGTCTGTCTTCTCCCACTGTGTCCACCCGACCCTCCCAAAACACTCAAACGCAGCAAGACACCCACCCATCAGACATCCACCACACCACAGCATACTGAGCAGTCACGGGCACCCACTACACGCACACCTACACCCGATACATCAACTCCCTCTGCCTCCACTCCCACGTCCTCACCTACGCCCACCCCAATTGCTCCCAAGAAACTTTTCCTCTCCTGTGTAGACCTGTTTGAACCCACTGGCCCACCCCATCTTGTCCCAAAACGTACCCACCTTCTTGCCCTTTCTGCTCCTTCCACATCGCAGCCCACCCTGGTCCAGCCTTCCCATTCCTGTGCCCCTTCTCCACTTAAAAAGAAGGCCCACTCTGAGCCTAAGGCCTCCAGCTCCGCCCCTGCCAAACAGCCCCCACCCCCTTCTAAGGAGAAGCCCACCCCCCTCCAACCTCCACACACAAGTCAAAGTCCCACCCCATCATAAATCCCCACCCCCATCCGTCTGCCCCCATTCCATGAGGTGCCTGGATCCCCCTATGGTGCCCTGTTGAGTGGAGTACCCAACCCTTGTGGGAGTCAGGTTTGGCCAGTTGTGGCCAAGGAAAATTGCCTTTTTATGGACAGGCCATTTGCCCTGTTTTCATCATTTCGCTCAGTGAGCTTCATAATAAAGTTTTGGTGTGGCCACCCTGGTGTTTGTTTAAATAATTTATGGCTGTGGTGCTATTGTCTGTCCTATGGCCAAGTTGTGGTGGCCTTCAGTCGGGTACGTCCCTCTTGGTGTGGGGTGTCTGACTATTGCTGCTGGGAAGGTTTGGGGGGGGCTTTGCGGGGTGGGTGGAGTGGGTGGGTATGTAAGTTTGCCCTTTCCTCCCTTGTTTTGTAGGTTGCGGTACTTACCGTCATCGTCTTCGTCGACAGTCTCGGTCATGAAGATATATGGCAAGGAGCAAGGCTGGCATGATATGCAGCTCTCTGTCCATGGCTGCCGCTGCACGTTTTGTTGAGCTCTGGTGAGTGTTTCCTTCTATTTGTTTCTTTTTCGCCTGGCTTTGTGTGGCAGTGGTTCCTGCCTCGGAACTGGCGGCGGAATGGTGGTTCATAATTTGATGGGCGGGTTGGTCCTTTCCGACGGCCTGTGGGCGGCCTCTGCCATCGTCAGCGGGAATCCTTTCCTGGCGGTGGGTGGTGTGCGGGATGCCTGTGTTTCGTTTGGTTCATTATTTGGCGGTCCGGACCGCTCCTCTGTTGGCGGTTTCTGCCGCCACCGCCGGCGGTGCGGAACGGACCGCCATGTTTAAAATGAGAGCCTTTATCTGGTAGAGACTATTTAGCTGAAGATTGCTTACCTGTCCTTCCAGCCTCCCTGCATCCTTCTCATGCCCTAGTATTTTACACCAGTGGTCAGTTGTCATTGTGGCTCCATGCTCCTCAAATGGAAAGTCATGAAAGTAAAATACGTCAGCCAGTCAGGGTAGTGTCTCATTTCCAGCGTGGTCACCGCAGAGCCGAACAACGCCATCTACCAGAATGCAGTGCTACTGCTCGAACACTTCTGGATTCAGTCTGATACCTCAGGAATAGTCTAAGGTAAAGAGTATAGGGATGTATTGAGTCTCTATTGGATAAAGCATTACCAAAGGTAAGTACCATGTTTGTCTACAAAGATCCAGTTTATGTTTCAAATAGTGATGCTAATCCTTAGCAATTAGGCCAATCTCTGAAAATTGTAAGGTCCACTATAAGTCCAACACTGTCTCCATTTTATTTTATCAGTTCAGGACACACAGGCTGGAGGGTGACTGCAGAAAAACTTATATTCCTAAAACTGATTATTTATCCATTCCACAGCAAGGAGACTCTGTAGTTCGAGTTGTTTATTGGACTCCTGAGTGCTTACATCAACAAACCTTGCATGAGACTGAATTGATATCAGCTTGTTTGACAACTGGGAATAAACTCAAGCACAGTCAAGGGAGGACCTTTTACAGTGGCTTTAAGATTACAAACTTCTCAGCTCCCTGTGGTGGGGATTTGTGCATCAGATCTTAGATAAAATGAACATTGGGTATTTTTTTATATCCTGCATTAGCCTGCTCTACAATTTCCAGTAGGCCTGAATTCAAGTCAAGAAGATCCCGTCCCTCCCTTCCCTACAGGGAGGGGTACTAGGTACAGATGCACTTTCTCTCCCACCTTGTTATGTGTGCTAGTGGTTGAGCCACTTCCCATGTGGAGCTGATGCAATGCTCTGGTGCAGGATCTCTAAGAGGAGTGAGGCATTGAAGGTTGCATATCCTTATATACAGACGATGTGATCTTACCATGCACTACCCGCAGTGGCAGCAATGAATGGAAATTCCAGAACTAAATAAGAAGGCCTACGAATCGCAGGTAAATTGGAGCAAACAGACCCTGGTCCCAATTCATGGAGGTAACGCGTGACTAGATGGCAGACAAAATTAACCATCTAAGTCTTAGATTTCATATACCTCGGTATCCACATCTCCTTTAAGTAGTAATGGTGCTCAGGGGCCAAAGTGGCGCCCAGGTGGAAAGGGTTGCAGACAGATATTCAGGTCAGACTACCAATCTTTATTCTAGGTAGGGTAGCATTTTACAAAATTATCTTGCCCACCTTAAAAGGTATTGCTGTGCTTTAAAATTGTCGAATGAAATTACCCAGTGGTTTTGGTATGAACATGCACGCACAACTTTCTTTGGATGAACAAACACTCGAGAATTGTTTTCAGCAAACTTTGCATTGTCTGTGAAGGGCATCTTGAAACAGCCAATGTTTGTATTTACTACTGGACTACCCACCCAGTTATCATAAATTACTAGCTTTTTAGTGACTTGGAGGATCCAGCCTTTTGTTTCAAACAAGACTTATTTGAGGCTGTGGAACTGGTGGATCTTCTCTTTAGCTCACCTATCCCCAAAACCCTTGACACCATGGCCAAAATGGTGCTGGAGTATTGGTGCAAGGCTTTTCAGTGGATACGATGAGAAGTTAGACTTAAAAGGAAATCTCATTTTGAGAAGGGGCTCTCCTGGTTCAATTGGCACAACTGGAGGGGTTTGGGATGTTAGCATGCCCAGACATATTCAAGCTTCGGATGCCTAGGAGAAAAATTCTGGTAGGTCTTTTACCACCCTGCAAGAAGAAAATTAATTTCATAGGTCTCAGGTCTCTATATAACTTCAATTGTGACACAGCCTCTGGACCTGTTGGTCTGCGATATAGACACTCCTGGAATCTATTCCATCGAAAACTACATTGACCATTAAGCTTTTGGGCCAGGGTTAGATCTCAAGAATATACTAGTTTCTTGCTTCCAACTTCCAAGACTACGTGGTAGCTTGGAGAGCACAGTTGAAGGAAGACCTGGGATCACTGGAAGAAGCAGACTGTAGGGATGAATTCACATTACTTTTTCTTTTTTGGGGGGAGGGGCTCACTTGCTAGTAAATGTGAACTCCTACACTGACAGTGTACGTGCTGTGATCCCTAACACATGTCAAAACTGTCTTAAAACCTGATTGGCAAATTTAACTTTCCTCTAAGATCATAGTATATGATGCATAAATATACCCATGGCATGGAAAGTTAAATGCCACTTGTGGGCTGCAGCACCTGTTGTGCCATGCACCGTAGTTGCACTCAGTACATGGCTTCAGGCCTACCTTGTGTGGCATGACAGCAGCAGCTTGAACCCTGCTACTCTGACCTGCCAAAATAACCTGTTTGATAGGTACGAAATTGTTATATCAATTATTATACAAGTCACTCCTTAGCACACCTTGCTGCCCACACTGTGCATTATATTCAAGAGTGGAACATGTGTGACATTAGAAATGGCATGCTCCCTCCAGTGACAAGGCCCAGAATGACATTGTCACTGGTTAGGCTGTACCTGGTAAGTAGGAAAAGCCAGAGTAGACTATTTAGTAAAATCTAATCTAATGGTAATTTTGTCTGTTTATTACATATATTGGAAATGCACATTTTAGAAAGTTACCTTTAACCTCCCTGAAACTGCTGGATGCTAATTTCCAGGAGCTGCCCAGCCTGTATACAGTATAAAAGAGATGTGAAAACTGACCCCAGAGAAGAGACAGTGCCCTTGGAGTGGGGAAATGTCTGTTTCCCCTGGCAGATAAACCAGGTGGGGTGGACCGAAGAACTTCTTTCAATTCCAAGGAACCTGCATTGTCACAAGTGCATGTTCGGTGACACCTGGAAAGGCCCCAGATTGTATCCCATTCATTATTGCATCAAACCCAGTAGGAGGAAAGCAACTCAGAGAACCACTTTTGAGTGGCCATAGTAGAGGGGACTGCTCATTACCCTGGCCACACTGCTGGGTGGGCACACAGGCTCTGCACAAGAGGATAAGGGTTTCCTTAATGTGAATTTTGAGACAGAGGGAGTAGGGCAAACAGAAACTGCTTGCTAAAAAAGTGTGCATATTTGCTCCTGGAAACCTTTACCCCATCGATTAGAGGGTGCCCACGAGTCTTCTACAGGCTCTTGCGGGTGTCATGCCTAAGAGGCATCTCAAGGCACCCCCTCAGAACAGTTACTGGACCTTCAGAAGATCAAAGAGGACTACACTTGCTGTCTGTAAACTGAGAGTATCCCTGAAGGACTGGACTGCTTCTTCTTGTACCCAGACAAATAAGTGAACTCCAAGGATCAGATGGGTGACCTTCTGTGTGCTTACAGGGCACAACTAGCTGCAAGATGCCTTTTTCCTGTAAATACCCAGCTGACCAATGGCAAATGAACCTGGACTGGACTTTAATATTGGCCTCTGCCTGATACCCTGAAACCCTGTAATTGTCCCCACCCCCGAGGTCCTAGGAGACTTAGAAGTATATTCCTGTGGTGTTTTGTGCAAACAAAAGTTTGGAATCTTTGAAAAACTTTCCCTCTAGAGCTTCACAGGGACCTACAGGAAAAATATATCACAAGCAGTGTCACGGCACCTGATTACATTTCTGCTTTTTCCTCCCCAGTCAAGACTCCCTACACCACTGAAAAACGACTAAATCCAACTCTATGATGGAACTTTGGAAATTCTCAGTGAGTAATTATCAAAGCTCCTGAAGTGCAGCAAGACCAACCTGCTTTAAATATTTAGGCTTAGGTTCCACTGCGGCGGCTACAATTTCAGTAGCAGCCCGCTCAAGTAGGATTTCCTCTCCCAAAAAAGATAGTCACTTTCTGCGTAGGAGCTAAGAAGAAAGTTCTGTGTTTTTTTCTTCAGAAGAGAGATAAAGTCCTTCTCTACATTGGCTTTTGAAGCTTTATAAGGTTTAGAATGTTTTTGACTTCCAGACTATCACCAGGCGCAATCCACATGTTGTATCCGACCAGATATCCATCACGGTCAGCCTCACATTGCGTATAGGTCTCGGTCTACTGCTTCCATAGATTATTATTGTTGCTTTGTGGTTTCTGGCTCTATTTTCAGTTAAATTACACTTAAATTCACTTAAATCTTTGAACATTCACATTTCCATACCTTACTGAAGCTTTGCAGTTTTGGTCCTATTTAACTCATAAAATTATTATTATTTTTTGTTACATTGGTTGTGTGAGTTTTTCTACTGTGCATGCACTGCTTATACTTTACACGTTGCCTTTGATTTAAGCCTGACTGCTTTGTATCACCTTACAAAAAATCGAACACAGGGTATTTTTATTTAATTTGTAGGACATCTAGCAGGTGGTGGTGTTAAGCATTGAAGTGAACACTTGCCCATCCCAAATAGTAATTAACTTTCCTGAACCCTACAATTCATTAACACATGTGTAACATCACTCAGACGCTGTCCAGTGTACTAGCCAGGCCTGGTCATCTTCCATCCAAAATGCTACTCTTGCCGTGATAGATGACCTTAGGGCATGAGAGGAGAGCAGAATTTGATGGGCCTGAATTCTGTTCTGGCTAAGTGGAATATTGCTAAACATTGGAGTAGTGTCATGGCAGAGAGAACAGTTCAGGGAACATGGGCAGCTGCTTACCATCAGAGGAGCTAAATTGGTAAGAAAAATAACTGAGACCCTTTACACTATTTTCTGTTTCCTTTCCACCCCCTCCACAGACTAAGATGCAAGGACTAAGCCGGCAGACCTTTTCTTGTTTACTGAGCATGAATGAATAAGCATTAATAGGGGTAGAAACAGACAAACGTAGCAAACCTCCAATGCAAGGGACCCCCGCCCAGGCTATGTATCATCAGTACTGTAAAATTACATGTACATTTCTGAACTGGGTCAAACTCACTAACGAGAATTGGAAGAAATCTTTTTCTGAACACTGTGCTTTCCATCTAGACTAGCTTGGCAACTTATAAAAAAAGTGAAAAGAGATGAAAACTAACATTGAGACTGACAAACGGCCAGCATTTTTATAATGGCATGAGAACAACAAATACATGCATGAGTCCATGGTATGGAACAAACCTACTGGAATATCATGTAAACCATCTCAGAAACAGAGCCAGGCCTTGCGCTTTTGGGGCCATATTTATGGCCTGGTTTGCATCGCTCTTGCTGCATGCAATGTGGTGCAAGAGCGACACAAACCTTAAGTGGGATTTATGAAGCCACTCGAAGCCACCTTACGTGGTCATGTGTGGCTTCATAAATCTTGAGTAAAGTAATGCAGTGCAAATCGTTGCCTTACATTACTCTGCATCAGGTAGGTGTTTTCATGGGTGTTGCAAGGGTGTACCCACGCAGCATCCATGTATTTTGACGCATTCGCAGATTTACAAGAACTTGTAAACCTGGGAATGTGGCAAGAGGTATGCCTACCTAGGGGGGTAGCGAAGAGAAATAGGTTTATTTGTCCTTGTAGTTTCCAGTGCAGCACACATAGAAGGAGGAAAAAAAACCCTCTCAGGATTGTTTTTGTGCAGGTAGGTGTCCGTTCCTGCACAAAAACACGCATGCATGCAGAGTAGGCACCCTTGCATCATGGTGCAAGGGTTACTACATTGGTGCTAGGCTTCCAAAAGGGCGATAGGCACGGGGAAAGGAAAAGAATGTGCCATATTGGATAAATATGGCACATTCCTGCCCTTTACCTGTGACGCAGGGCAGTGCAGCAAGGTGACTTGCTGTGCTTCACTGTGCCACAAAGCCTATAAATATTGGCCTTAGAGATCAACCATCTCCTTATTTATGCCCACAGATTGCTGAATCGTCATTCTGGGGCTGAGATGCACCTATGAATGCACTTGGAAATGGAGAAGCACCAGCGGGACTGCCAGCAGATGGAGCACAAGGAATTGTCATGCAAGCGAGTGACTAACCTCAGAGTGCTAGACAGAAACATGAACATATCCAGATGGGGCACATACTCCACTACTATGGAGTGGTCCAGACCGGAAATGTGTTCATTCCCAGCTAGTTGCAGGGATCCTTTTGAACAACGCCCCTCTACCTGAGACTGATTAGGAAAGTCTGAAGACAGACTGGCTGGGAACAGGATTCAAAAGGAGAGAGCAGAGACATCCCATTGCATGTGATGCAGACACCAAAGTCCCCGCTCCATCAGTTACTGATACCCTGCTTACATTAAGTGCTTTCCCTGCCAGGGGAGTAGAGTCACCGCCCACGTCACCTGGGCCCCTTTGATTTAACTTGCATTAAGAAACTGTTCCCCAATATTAGAGAAAACTCTACCCAGTTCTGTGAAGTATTTGAAAGTTTATGAAGTGTATAAACCAAGATGGGCTGATGTGAACCAATTGCTGCATTTGGTGGTAACGAGTGAAGTGAGAGATTGGGTGGTTGACAAGTCTGGAAGTCGAAGACTTGATCGTGGGAACAGTGGGGCCATGAATACATCAAAATATGCGTTGTAGAATCGAGTTTCAGATGTGCACACATTGAAAACAAATTTTACTGAAATTTATAATTGCCAGCATAATAAAGGTGTGAGAGAGCGTAGTTTGGATAACATATATTAAAATGAAATGCTCGTATGAATGCTTAACGATGTTGCATAGAAAACGATAATGATAGTGATTTTTGCTTAAACGTGCATTTGAATTATGACTATAATATGTTTGGCTACCAATGTATATGCGAACTAATAACTCATTATTAGAATCATTAATGCTATGGTTAATCAAGTTATATCAACGATTCTGATATTGCATTTATATTAAAAATCTCATAGGCCTTAAGTTAGCGTGAGCTGTGGGTTTTAGCTGCCTAGCTCTCATATTAAAAGCATTTTTCTGTTTTTCAGCGTGCTGATTTGCAAAGGGCCATGACCCTGCAAAATTTTCCTTTTCTTCAACTTAAATGTATCGGTACAATTCTGTTCTCATCCGCATGCTTGCTGCTTTAGTATGAGTTTATACACAAAGTTGAAACAAATGTAGATTAATGTAATGTACAAGGACGTTTAAACCATGGACAAAGGAACTCATGACCTGAGAAGACGTGCCAAGCTGTGAAATAATCTCTGGATGTGCCACCTCCGAAGACGTCAATTATGAAGACCAATCAAAGTGTTATGAATTATCGTGGGGTGACAATTTGAATTACCTAATGTATAATTTGATAGGTTAAAGATAGTGGGGTATAGCAAATGTCCAATAGAATTTTGGGGGAAGGTATTACGAAAAAGGGATAAAAAACCCATGTCACAGAAGGGTCGGAAGAACTAGGTAGGGAATGCTATTGATTTTATCCAGAAACTCTGTCACTTTGTTTGGTGACTTTGAGACTTATTAAATCATCCTCACCCATAGACTGCCCCTATACACTTCTCCTTATGAGGGAAGTGTCCCCTGTCCTTTAGACAAAGTTTAGACTAACGGCGTTTTGACTGATGTCCTGAAGACGAAGACTGATCCTGCGTGCTGACCTAATCTTTGGAGGGTAATTATGACAATGCAATTTGTAATTTGTCTGATTGCTTTTCCTTTCTAGGTACCAACTGCTCATTTTGATAGAGACCATAGTTAGATGTTTTCTAAATTGGTGTTCTAAATTGTTTTTGCATGAAGCCCAACATGCTAATGCTAATTAGTGGTTAGGACAGGAGTTCACTTCAACTGACGCAAAATAGACAAATGACTGACGTTACGCTATGCTGAACTGAGACATATATGATATTTACTGCATTCTGATCTATGTTCACGCCGTGCTATGTTCTTATGTTTGTGATTCTTGCATTAATGAAATCTTATCACAGTTGCTACATTGTGACTATGCTCTTATGCTTCCTGGTATTGAGATTAACTCTTCTGCTCGTAGATTGTAATCAATAGGGAATAAAATTCATAAAATTCTATCAAGGGTGTGGTTATTCATGGCTGAAAGGCCATGGTTGCACCAACAATTTGATTAATGTCTTTAAAGTAAAGTGCATTGTGATGGTAAATATTGATGACATTATTGACATATTGCTTGACATATTGATCAGTTATCTCATCCTACGGTGTCTCACCACGGGGTCACAAGATTAATTGGCCTAAAACAAGTCCTAATGTGTATAAATTAACATAGAAGAACGCGTTATCAGGTGAATCACCAGCAGATTATCTGTATAGGCGTAAGGAGGTTTTTGAGAGATAGTCGAGAATTGACTATTTGATGGAAATGGCTCAGGGAGCTGTTGGTGCTGGTTTTGTGCAGAAAGTATTTAATGATTATTTGTACTTAAGGTAAACCAAGAAACTGCCTGAGTTAGTGAGTGTTGTGAACTATAAAAGAATGAAAATTTGGGATGTAAACTGATATCTTTGAAATTTCAAAGTATGCAACAAAATGTGAAGGGAAGAGGATTTGGAGGGCCCCCACAAGGGATAGCAAAAGGGGCACAAAGTGGGGGTGAATGAGCATGGGAAACAGAAGAGGCAGAAGAGAAACTCTTGTGCTGGAGGGTCACGTTTTGACGGCAGGTAGGTGGGGCACTGGAAAAAGGAACTGTCCTAATACTGCCTAAAATGTGCCTTGTCACGCCTGTGACATTTCTGTTCCCTTTGAAAAATGTAATAAAGAGAATTGAGTAAAACAAATGTGCCTTTCCTTATTAACCCACAAAGAGGTAAAAACATTTTTATCACAGAGCACCTTTATCCTAAATACTAGGAAACCTGAGAGTTGCTTACTGTACCGTGATTCCCATAGAACACAAAAGGCCCCTGCGTTGACCGTATGATAAATGTTGGACCCACTACTTGTCTCATTGATACTGGCACAAGTCACTCAGCCTTGAAAACATCTAAATTCCCTTCACAATCTTATCTTTACCTTGTCCTTAGATTCCAGTGCTTGCATTACTTTGTGAAACAACTGCTTGTTATGGATAATCTTGACACAACTAAAAAATTAGTTGAGTTGCTTTCTCAAGTGTTGACCACAGAGGCCAATATTGAGGGACATCTCTCCAATAGACCAGGTAAAAATAAAGAGCAATCAAATGAAGCATCTGTCAGGTATTTCACAGTATCTGTCAAATCCTGAGCAAGGATTTGATCAGTCATTGCCGACCTGATTAAGTAAAGGACTTTGGTGACGATCGGAAGCAGTAATATACCTATACTTCTTATAAAGAAGGTGGAAAAAACCAATGTGTACAGATTAGTCAGTATCCGAGAGCTACTAACAGTGTGGCTATCTGTAGTTTCCCAATACCACTATCACCCTTTCCTGTATCCCCACTAATGCCCAATGGTTTATGGTGATGGATTTGTGTTCCACCTTCTTTTCCATACCTATCCGTGAAGAGGATCCATTCTGTTCGCATTCTCCTATGATTGATCTCAACGTGGATGACATAGGCTCCCTCAAGGCATTACGCAGCCTCTGTCAATCTGTTCTCAAAACTTAAAGAATGAATTGGACACTGTTCCATGGGGGCACTATGCTAGTGTACTATTTTGATGATTTGTTCTTGGCTTCTGTTACTCTGGATCACTGCAAATTTGTCTTTGTTTATTTTCTCACGGAACTGGCTAAGAAAAGGCATGAGGCTTGAAAGGTGAAACTGCAATTTTGCCATCCCAAGGTACATTATCTGGATCATGAGGTATCTGCCACAAAGCTCCACCTATTGTCAGAATGAAGTCATCCATATATTGCCCCACCCAGTGACAGTCTCCCAGATACAGACAACAGTGGAACCTTGGTTAGCCGCTATTGCAAAGCCTCTGCAGAAATATATTAAAAAGGACACCACAAACATTTGTATTGGTGTAGAAACGCTGAACATGCCTTTGTACAAAAAAAGCTCTTGCATTTGCACCCACTCTTAGGCTTCTTGTTCATGTAAACTATTTCTACTGTATTTGAACGTAATGACTGCCTTTGGGGTACTAGTGCAAGATAATGGGAATCAGAAATAGCCCATAGCATGATATTACTCCGTTAGAGACCCAATGGCGGCAGGGCTTCCACCATGCCTCCTCTTTGCAGCCGCTGCTGCCTATCTCATTGAAGCATCTGAAAATATTGTATTGAATTCCACCCTGATTGTCGCTGTTCCCCAGCTGTTTTTTTCATCACCATCAAGACTCAACACTTTTCCACTCCCAGATTGTTCTGATATGCAACCCTCTGCTGTTATCTGCCTCCTGTGTCACCTTAGTCCAATGCACCACCCCAATTCCAGGGTCTCTGATGTCCACCAGTGAGGAGGGTGCACCTTATGATGGTCTTTTGGTAACTGAGCATGTAACAGAGCCCCATATTTACCTTGAAGACACACCAATACCAAACTATGTACTAATGTATTTTTTGCATGGATCATGTCTTAGAAAATGTAAGCAGTATCCGGCTTTAAGAGCCTGCTGTCCTGCCCAAGCAGCCTGAGGTGTGTGGACTTTCACCTGGGGTGTCGAAACCAATGCAGACTGGGCTCAGATTTGGCACAGGCCCACTCCTGCAACTGGGAACCCAAGCACCTTCCAAGCCCTGACTGAAGGCAATACATGCCGTGTGTGGTGGCACAAGACGGAATCAATGTGCCCTAGTTATCTCTGGTCCCCTATCCCCTCCCGAAGCAATGTTTATGCATGTTCTGAGTGCTTGCAGTCCTACCATGGCTGCCTTAAGTGTTTCAGCCCTCACCCTGCCCATACCACCACTCTGCGAGCTACGACATGAACACTTGCCGAAACAGCTGAGAAGACCCTGGCCAAGGGGAAGAGAGAGAACAGCTTCAAGGACATTATAACAAAGGCTCCTCAGGCAGAAAACAAGAGGTATCAGAAAGCCAAACAGGGGGTTGGATGCATGTATGTTTGGCTTTGTGATTACCACATAGAATTTTTTTTGCGACTCACTATTTGGTAATCACAAACACCCATGTATGAAAGTGTGCTTTACACTTTCCGCAATTGCCAGTAGGTCGAAAATAGACCTACCTCTTTAATGTTCATGGGGTAGGGCTAGCTTTGACAACCATTGGGAATTGCTACGATCACAGGGACGCTGCTCTGCTGGGGTTAGCAGACCACCATGTCTGCGATTGTTTTTAAATAAAGCATTTTTTTTACATGCATGCCGTTTTCCTTAAAGGAAAACGGGGTAAATTTTAAAAAAATGAAAAGTTTTCTTTATGTTTTTTAAGAGTATGCAGTGGTCCATTGGACCTCTGGCTCCTCTTAAAAATATTTTTACAACCATTGTCAAGGGGAACGGGGCCCTCTGCGGACAACCAACATGAAGTAGGCATAAAATGTGAATGTTTCGCGATTGCATTTCAGTCGCAAAACATTCACAAATACTAGTGCGATTTGGTGTTAGGAAGGGATGCCCTAAACATGCTCCTTCAATCAATCAATCAAACAAATTTCTTAAGCGCACTACTCACCCGGTAGGGTCTCAAGGCACTGGGAAAAGGGGGGGGTTACTGCTCAAAAAGCCAAGTTTTGAGGTGTTTTCTGAAGGTTAGGAGGTCCTGGGTCTTGCATAGGTTGGTGGGGAGGGAGTTCCAGGTTTTGGCGGTGAGGTGGTGCATTGGATGCGGGGGATTGTAGCAAGGTCGACGGAGCGGAGCTGTCGAGTTGGTTTGTGGAAGTTGATTTGTTCGTTAAGGTAGGCCGGTCCGGTGTCGTGGAGGGCTTTGTGAGCGTGGACAAGGATTTTGAAAATGATCCTTTTGTTGATGGGCAGCTAGTGTAGGGATCTGAGGTGGGCGGAGATGTGTTTGTGGCGAGGGAGGTTGAGGATGAGGCATGCGGCTGTGTTCTGGATTCGCTGGAGTTTTCTCTGAAGCTTGGCTCTGGTCCCTGTGTAGAGGGCGTTCCCATAGTCCAGTCTGCTGCTTATGAGGGCGTGGGTGACTGTTCTTCTTGTTTCTAAAGGAATCCATTTGAAAGTCTTGTGTAGCATGCAAAGGGTGTTGAAGCAGGAGGATGATATGGCATTGGTTTGCTGAGTCATGGATAGGGAAGAGCCCAGTATGATGCCAAGATTGGGTGCATGTGTGGTGGGTGGTGGGGGTGGTCCAAGGGTAGTGGGCCGCCAAGAGTCGTTCCACCTGTCTTGTTGGGACCGAAGATGATGATCTCTATTTTTTCTCTTCAGCTTGAGGTGGCTTGCTGTCATCCAGTCAGCGATGGCGAGAAGTCCGGCATGTAGGGTATTCTTGGCGGTAGCTGGGTTCCTCATGAGGGAGATGATGAGCTGGGTGTCATCAGCGTATGAAATGATGGTGATGACGTGGGGGCGTATGATGTTGGTGAGAGGAGCCATGTAGATATTGAAAATGGTGGGGCTGAGGGAGGATCTTTGGGGGACCCCACAGATGGTCTTGGTGGCTGTAGACCGGAAAAGAGGGAGGCAAACTCTTTGGGTTCTTTCGGAGAGGAAGGAGGTGAGCCAGTCCAGGGCTTTGTGGCAAATTCTGGTGCCGAAAAGGCGTGTGTGGAGGGTTTGGTGGCATACAGTGTCAAAAGCTGCGTAGAGGTCTAGGAAGATGAGGACGATGGTTTCACCCTTGTCCAATCTGGTCCTGACGTCGTCTGTGCAGGTGATGAGGGCAGTCTCGGTGCTGTGGTTTTTGCGGAATCCAGACTGGGAGACGTTGAGTATGTTGTTGTCTTCTAGGAAGCGAGACAGTTGTATGTTTACTATCTTGTCCATGACCTTTGCAGGGAAGGGGAGAAGAGAGATGGGTCGGTAGTTTGTGAGGTCTTCAGAGTCTCCTTTGGGTTTTTTGAGAAGAGCATTGACTTTGGCGTGTTTCCAAATATCTGGGAATTTTGCAGGCTCGAAGGAACTGTTGATGATGGCCCGGAGCTGGGGAGCGATGATTTGGCTGGCCTTGTTGAAGATGTGGTGAGGGCAAGGGTCTGTTGAGGAGCCTGAGTGGATGTAGCTCATGGTTTTGCCAATTCCTTCATTGTTGGTGAGGGTCCAAGTGTTCAGTAGGTCGGTGCGACAGTGTGTTGTGGTGTTGTTTGTGTCGGTGGTGGTGATGGTGGATGCTAACAGTGTGAAGCTGCAATGTATGTCTGCGATCTTGTGGTGGAAGTAGTTGGAGAGGGAGTTGCAGAGGTTTTGGGAGTGTGGGGGGTCGATGCTGCAGGATTTGGGTTTGGTGAGTTCTTTGATGATGGCAAAAAGTTCCTTGCTGTTGTGTGTGTTGTTGTCTATGCGTTCTTTGTAGAAGGACCGTTTGGTGGTCCGGATGAGTTGGTGGTGTTTGCGCATGGCTGATTTGAGGGCGTAGAAGTTGCTCATTGAGGGTTCTTGGCACCAGGCTTTCTCAATTTTTCGGCATTCTCGTTTGGAGGACTGAAGTTCTGTGGTGAACCAGGGGGCGGTCTTGATGGTGCAGGTGTTGTTTATTTTGAAAGGAGCAAGGGAGTCTGCGCAAGTTTCTATCCATCATGTGAGGTTGAGGGTGGCTGTGTTGGGGTTGTTGGTGCTGGGAGGTGGAGCTTGTGCGAGGTTAGAGATCAGGTGTTCTTTGGACATCTTGTTCCACCTGCGGTAGGGGATAGGATGTTGTTGGTGGTGGGTGGGGGGTTTCAGGAAGGAGGAATGGAAGCAGTGGTGGTCAGTCCAGTGAAGTTCAGTGGTGTGAGTGAAGGGGATGTGGCTGCTGGAGGTGAAGATGGTGTCTAGCGTGTGTCCGGCTGAGTGGGTGGGTGGGTGAGGTGACCAGTTGCTTGAGGTCGAGGTTTGCGAGGTTGTCCAGCAGGGCCGTGGAGCTGCAGTCGTGGATGCTTTCCAGGTGAAAGTTAGGGTCACCAAGGAGTATGTAGTCTGTGAAGGTGAGGGCGTGGAAGCTGATAGTGTCGGCTATGGTGTCACAGAATGGGGGGCGGGGTCCTGATGGTCTGTGGATTAGGGTTCCTCTTAGGGTGGTGTTGGCTTTGATGTCTACCTGAAAGTGTAGGTGTTCTGCGTTTTCTAGGGTGTGGTTGGTGTTGATGAAAATCTTGATGGAGTTTCTGTGTATTATGGCGATTCCTCCTCCTGGTTTGTTGGTGCGGTCTCTACTGGTGATTTTGTAACCTTCTGGGACGGCTAGGGCGATGTCGGGTTCTGATGAGGAGTTCATCCATGTTTCAGCGAGGAAGGCGATGTCGGGAGAGTTTGTGGTGAATAGGTCCCAAAGCCCGATGTGGTGCTTGTGGATGGAGCGGGTGTTAAGGAGGATGTAGTTGAGGTGATTGGGGTTTGGTGTTGTGGTGCTTGTTGGTGTGGGTGCAAGCGAAGTGGCATGAGTGGCATGTGAAAGGACCGTGTGTGTGTTTGGGGTTGGCCTGGGCGCAGGCGGGGTGCCTGCCAGAGTTGAGAGCAAGGAGCTCTGTGGAGGAGTAGTGGCGCTTGTGGGGGGCGGAGGAGCGTGGACCAGGGGGATGGGCACTGGGCGCTTGGCGCGGTCCTGGCGCGGACGGGCGCAGATGGGCTTGCCTCTGGCACACCTTCCTAATACCAAATCGCAAACCCGATTTGCGATTTGGTAATAGGTTATTGAATCACAAATAAGGCCTTTGAACATTTCAATTAGCTTTTTTTCTGGTCTCAAACAGCCTGATTCTGCGAATTGGACCATTTGCGACCCAAATAAAGATTTGTACACTTGGCCCACAGTCCCTTCATTACAAACATAAAAGGGCAGTGCGGAATGGATGAGGTACTCGTGATGTGCCAGTACTTGGATTTATCATTCATGGGCCTCAAAGGGGGACTGGGAGGTTTTGTGCTAACATTTACAGAGAGCTCTTTGATCTTAAGAAAGATTTCAGTGATCTAGGGGAACATATCTTCGTGATGTGCACTGACCTCCTGGTCAGCGTCTGCTGCCCCCCCAGCTTCTCTGGCTCCTGCTGCCTCTGCCTTATGCAGTCTCCTGACTCTCAGCTCGAGGCCCTCCTCCACCAACATGGTTCATCCCTGCACCTTATCCCTGGTGGTCTAGTGGCCATCACAAGTAAATATCTCTTTCTCTCTGTCGTTCTTTTACTCCTGCTTTTTCTGCCTATTTTCTTTTTTCTCTTGTTTTTCCATTATTCCTTTTCCCTTTCTCCCCTCTTCCCTCTGCCCTCTCACCCCTGTGAAGCACCTTTCCTGCCCTCCCGCCTAGCAGCTGATCACTCCCCCACCCCCTCCCCTTCTTAATGCCGGCCCCAGAGCTGTGAAAGGGAATCTGCACTGACCTCCTGGTCAGCCTCTGCAACCCTCCCCAGCTCCTTTGGCTGCTGCTGCCTCTGCTTTTTGCTGGGACAAACTGAGAGTCTCCTGAATTTCAGTTCAAGGCCCTCCTCCACCTGTAGGCTCATCCCTGTGCCTAATCCCTTGTGGTCTAGTGGCCATCACAAGTAAGTATCTCTTTCTCTCTGTTGTTCTTTCAGTCTTGATTTTTCTGCTTATTTTCTTATTTCTCTTGTTTTTTCCTTTATTCCTTTTCCCTTTCTCCCCTCTTTCCTCTGCCCCCCTCCACCCTGTGAAGCACCTTTCTTGCCCTCCCGCCTCCCTGCTGACCACTCCCCTGCGCCCTCCCCTTATTAATGGCATCCGCATCGCTGTGAGAGGGCAATTGCACTGACCTCCTGGTCAGCGTCTGCTGCCCTCCCCAGCTCCTCTGGCTGCTACTGCTGCTGCCTCTGCCTTTTGCTGGGAAGAACTGAGAGTCTCCTGACTCTCAGTTCGAGGCCCTCCTCTACCCGTAGGTTCATCTCTGTGCCTTGTCCCTGGTGGTCTAGTGGCCGTCACAAGTAAGTATCTATTCCTTTATTCCTTTAACCTTTCTCCCCTCTTTCCTCTGCCCCACTCCCCCAGTGAAGCATCTTTCCCACCCTCCCACCTCCCAGCTGACCACTCCTCCTACCCCCTCCCCTCCTTCATGGCAGCCTGGACCGGGCCGAGCTCCAGGAACCCTTGATCTCCATCAAACCACCTTCTGGACTGCATCCATTTCGACTCTGAGACCCTCCTCCACCTCAACACCAGACATCTCAGCAACTGCTGCACCACCACCCCCAAGGACACCCAGGGACCTTTCACCTGCAGGAACTGCAACTTCAGCACCAGCTTCAACAAGCTGAAAGTACTCTCTCACACAAAGATACCAACAACCTCCAGAACACCATCAACTGCATGCTCCTCAACATCCGCTCCCGCCACAAACACGCCACAGAACTCTGGGACTTGATCAACACCACCAGACATCACCTTCTTCACCGAGACCTGGATCAACCCCACCTCGGTTCCAGACATCACCATCACCATTCCCGATGGTTACAGCATCTTAAGGAGAGACCGGCACTCCACCCGGGCGGAGGACTCGCCATCATACACAAGTCCTTACTAAGTGTCAAGGACGTTGCAGAAGAACACTGCACCACCATGGAACACCTTCACTTCCTGGAACATTCCAACCACGACTCCTCCATTGGTGGCACCCTGGTGTACAGGTCACCCGGCCCCTGCCCAGCTTTCATAGATGATGTTGTAGGCATCGCTAACCCCCAGGCTCTGGCGTCAGTCGACTACCTCCTCCTCGGCGACCTGAATTTCCACCTCGAGGACTGCACTGACCCAAAAACCAACACTCTACTCAACAACCTCGCCACCCAGCTGGTCAGCTGGTCTCCAAACCCACACACATCGCAGGACACACACTGGATACCATCTTCACCTCAAGCAACCGGATTACCATCAAGACCATCCCCACCCCAGACTGGACCGACCACTGCTGCATACACTTCACATTCACCACACCCAGCAGCCGCACCCGCACCTCCAGGACCCCCTACAGAAAATGGAACAAAATCACCAGCGAGCAGCACACCTCATTGCTTGCCAAATCCCTACCTCTTCCCACTGAATACGCCAACAGAGCAGCACAATCTCAACGCCTGGATCACCAAATGCGGCAACACTCTAGCCTCTCTCTATCTGGCATCGGTCAAACGCATACCCAAGAAAGCCAGCTGGTTCACCACGAACTCCAAGAATCAAAGCGTACCTGCAGATGTTTAGGTAAAAAATGGAGGAAAAGAGAAATCAGTGAAGACCTCACGCCATTCAGAGCCGCAACCTCAATCAAGAACACCAGGAAGGACGCGCTCTGGGAGCGCATCAACTCCTCCGCACACAACTCTAAGGAACTCTTCTCAGTCATCAACAAATTCACAGATTCCCCCTCCGAAGCCACCAGCATTCCCCTGTCACAGTACCTCTGGGACAAACTTGCCTCCTTTTTCCATAACAAGATCCAGGACATCTACAACAGCTTCTTACCTGGAAAATCCTGGCAACGGAACCCGTGACCCACCCACTCCCCCGCAGAATCAGACCATCCACAGATGGGCCACGCTCACCACAGGGGAAACAGTCAACATTATGAAAAGCACCCACTCCGGAGCCATCTCGTACCTCTGCCCTCACCACATATAAATCAGAGCCAGCACATCCATCGTCCAAGCTCCGGAAAATATTCAACTGCTCCATTAACATGGGCACCTTCCCCGAGGACTGGAAACAGGCTGAAATATGCCCTCTCCTGAAGAAACCTTCGGCTGACCCATCAGAGATAAAGAATTTCCAGCCCATCTTGCTGCTACCCTACCCCGCCAAAATACTGGAGAAAGCAATCAACACACAACTATGGAATTTCATTGAGACCAACAACTCCCTGGACAGCTCTCAGTTCAGCTTCCACAGCATTCACAGCACGGAGACAGTCCTCCTGGCAGCCACAACGACATCAGATTACTCCTAGACCGCGGCCACACCACAGCACTCATACTCCTTGACCTCTCACCAGCATTCAACACGGTCTCCCACAGCACTCTGCGCACAAGGCTCCACGACATAGGAATCAGTGGAAGAGCCCTAGAATGGATCCACTCCTTCCTGTCCAGGAGGACACAGAGGATCAGACTCCCGCCCTACACTTCCAGACCCACAGGAGTCAACTGCAGAGTCCCCCAAGGATCCTCACTGAGTCCCATATCTGTTCAACGTATACATGGCCGCTCTTGCTGCCATCGTCAGAAGCGACGGTAGGTACATCATATGTCATATGCCAATGACACACAACTCATCATTTTCCTCATTGAAGACCCAGACACAGACAAAAATAACTTCCACTCAGGAATGGAAGCTGTCGTCACCTGGATGAGAGAAAGCTGCCTCAAGCTCAACACCGACAAAACTGAGCTTATCATCTTCGGAAACACCACCTCAGCTTGGGATGACTCCTGGTGGCCCACATCCCTCAGCGCCCCCTCTGCACCAACTGAGCATGCCCGTAACTTAGGATTCATCATAGACTCCTCGCTATTCATGATCCGCCTGGTAACCTCTGTCACCTCCTCCTGCTGGCACACACTCCTTAAACTTCAGAAGATCTTCAGATGGATCCCAGCAGACTGCCGAAGGACAGTCACCCACGCCTTAGTCACTAGCAAGCTCGACTACGGCAACGCCTTCTACGCTGGCTCCTCAACCAGGAACATCAGAAAACTACAGCTTATCCTGAACACCACAGCTAGACTCATTCTGGACCTCCCTCGCCGAGAACACATGTCCCAACACCTGAGGACCATCCACTGGCTACCGGTCTAGAAGCAAATCACCTTCAAGCTTATCACCCACACGTACAAGGCTATTCACAATGGAGGACCAGCCTACCTGAAGCACCGCTTCTCCTTCACACCCCGCCTGATCCCTCCGCTCCACCCAGATGGCCCTGGCCACCATCCCTCGCATCCGCAAAACCACCACTGGAAGGCAATCCTTAACCTACACTGCAGTGAAGAGCTAGAACAACCTGCCCCTACACCTCAGACTAAGTCCGTCGCTCACCATCTTCAGGAAGAACCTCAAGACGTGGGTCTTCGGATGAGGACCCTCCCCCCAGTGCCTTGAGACCCTCATGGGTGAGTAGCCACGCTTTACAAACACTGTTTGATTGATTGATTGTTACAGGAGAGCAAAGATACACTGGAAGAGGAACATTAAATAATCAAGCAAGAGATATTGTTATGTCAGAAACAAAACTTGTAGAAATGGGGACATCTAGAAGATGTAGAAAATAGGTCCTGATGTAAGAGCATTAGAATCCATGAGGTACCTTCAACTACATCACAATTGCATGGAGGAATTTGTCTTATTACTCTTCAAGTGTCAACTCGTATCTGACACTAGACAGGCCCTCGTGGCCCCCACAAAGCTCGCATCTGATGTCATCACAAGAGTTCACCACTATGTCCTGAAAGAAGAAATCATCAACATGGCAAAGCAGATAGGCGATCTTAACATAGATGGAGGCAAAATCTAGACTTATCAAGATCTGTCAGTAGTGACCAAACAAAAGGGATGACATTTTAAGCAAATAACAGACCACCTACGTAAGGAATCAAATTAAGTACTGTTGGGGCCATCCTTTTTGCCTTATGTTCATGTGGGAAAGTAAAATAGGACCAATCTGCTTCTATGAGAAAGCTAAATAACTGCAGTTACTGGGAGCCTATGCTGAAGAATAGCCACAGCTCAAGAGGTGACCACCCAGCCACACAAACAATTTGCAAATAGAGAGCTGGAGTAGAGTTAGCCTCAGGCTGAAAAAGTTATGACAAATCCCACAAGATACAGAAAAGCAGAGAAGACACTTGATCATCTGTCTCAGATTAGCCAGCAAGTGCTCTGGTGGGGAAGAGTGTCCCTGAGTGAATGGGGACCTTAACCAGGCTTAGCAACTCTATTGCTGTTGCATGGCCTAGAAGCAAGAGTAGGCAGTAGAAGATGTGGGCTTTAGGGGGTAGGGAGTGATGAATACAACATGGTATCTGGGCCACATTGTGTGGGATGGTTACATTGTTTGTAAAATATTTTTGGATTTGGGGTGTTAAAGGATAGGACTTCCATGTTATGGCTACTATTTCATTTTAAACTTTTTTAAGGCCACATTCAAAGACTACATCTCGTATTGACCATTGTTTTCAACTTGCTCTCACTTAACATATGGAGGCTGAACTCTACCAACAAAAGATGCCTACTCTGGAAGTACATCCAGAGGCATGACCCCAATCTCATTTTCCTTCAGGAGACTCATTTTTTACGTATGTATCTCTTTTGAATGAAAACAAGAAGTGCCCCATTCAGTACTGGGCCTCAGCGCCTACTAAGACAGCAGGGGTAGAGACCATAGAAAAGAATAAACTGATGAGAGAGATGGCCAATGTAGTGAGGGACTCCGAGAGGTGCTTCATGAATGTACAGTTAAGGGGACAGTGATCCCACACTACATATGAAAAAAAAATGCTCCAAATGTTGGACAGGATCAATATCTGAAAGACACCAGTGGAAGTTTATTGATGGGGTTGGAGTAGAGGTGATAGTGGGGGAGGTACCTTAACCTAGGCTGGCACCCTGGCCTGGACAGCGGTAGCTCTGGAAATCACATGATAGGGATCTTCTCTAAGGGCTTATGACGTCTTATGACACAGTTTGGAAGATGCCTGAGGTACTTTGGACCCACATGGCAGGGACTTCTCATTCTCTTCCCATGTGAGTAGATCCTGTTCGAGGACCAATTATAGCTGTATGTACCAATGTCTAAAGTGCAGGCTACAGTCTGCAAATATCTCAAATATTTCAATATCTGATCATTGCCACGTCTAAATAACCAGGGGCGTAAGTCGTCTTATGAAACCGCAACCCCATTGATGAACCTCCCCAGTCACATATAGAGACCTGGTAATGAAATAGGAAGTAGGACAGTTAATCACTGTTCTTTTTTAAACAAACAAGGAAGAAGAAATCTAATTAGCAACTAGGCCTGACTCCTTCAAACTGAGGGTAAGACGTGAGGCAATGATAATTGCCAAGCGAAGTAAGGCCAACCGTGGGGAGGCAATCTGGTTTCTGAACTAGCTGCCCTAGAAAAACTTAACAAACAGAACTCCACCAAAAATAACATAGGCAATTGACAAACATGAGGGATCAACTGAACGTCCATTGGACAAACTGGGACGAAAGGTCACTCATGGAATCTGGGACAGACTTTTTATTACAAAGGCAATATGGAAGGAACTCGGTCAGGGTGCCACCTGCGCTCCCAGACTACCAGGACATACATGAGGAAATAAAACAGGAAAATTGGACTTTTGAAGATTAAAGGTTAAGATAAAAGAGAAGAGTTTAGAAGGAGTTCAGACCCTGTACTTCCAGGACTTACATGATGGTGCAAAAATTAAAGATTACTTCCAGTGCTGTGATACCCTTCCCTGGTCCCCTTTTGGAAGGAAGCACTAGAATAGTCTACTGAAGTCTCAAAGGTCAAGAAGGCCCTGGGGAGATATCTGTTACTAGGTTCCAGGACCAGATGGTTTTACTGTATTATTTTATAAAACATATATTCTGTACATGGCAGAACCCTTAACCACTTTTTACAATTCCTTTGAGAAGCATTCTGCAGTTGCCCCTTCCATGCAAGGCTCCAACATTGCTTTGATCTATAAAGCAGCTAAAGATCCTGAAATGTGTTCTGCCTGTAGGCCACCTGAACTACGCCAAATTCAAATTCAGCTTTATTTGGTTCAAAATAGATAAACCATAAAAGCAGAACAAGACAACAAACAAAGAAAAAAATCATCAATAAATATTGCATAAATTGGCATATGACAATATTCCTAAAACGGATTAAATGTGCTAGAGCAAAAATACACAGCATAAAAACTTGCAATGAAAACCATAAAACACTCCAGGCTCTTATTCACAACTATTCCTCAGCATTATGGCAACTTTCAAAAAGCTAAGTACATTAAAAATAATGTCCCCCGAAAGCATTTGCAAATACATAAGAGCCAGCTAAACTTGTAGAAAATGTGCCCTCTTTTAAATAGGTACAAGATAGGCCTTTTGGGGCATTGTATAAAAACGACAAAACATCGTAAAGTGCAGGGTATCCTGTGGAGACCTATCGTCATAGCCACAAAATGCAAAATTGTACCCCCTGAACTTTCCCCGAGGATAGGCTAACAGATAGGGTAACATGTTGATTCAAAACCTGGCTAACAGGAAGCAATCATGTCCATTATTAATGAAAAGAAGATAGGGCTCAGTGGTGAACACTGTCTTCAGCATTATGCGATGATATACATTAGGCTTCACCAAGACATACCCTTCTCTTTCCCAAGCCCTCTGTCTAAAATAATTAGCCGTAAACCCAAGTATAGTCAGCCTTGCAGATCGCCTCTCGGGTACTAAGAAGGTCACCCCTACTTAATTTCTGAAAAGAGATCCTGACATACTTAAACCAGGGAATCTGGAGAGTGTAATCAAGGGACAGACAATCCTGCAGGGTCTCCTTGCTAAGTTTAACACCTGGCCGAGACCACATGTTTAACCAGAGGGCGAGCAAGCGAAAGGCCTGAAGATCTGAAATATAGCCTACTTTCAACCTGTCATGCACCAAGGAGGAGGTACTTTGTGGCAGACACAGAAGCCTCCTTAAGAACTTATTCTCAACGAATTGCAGCTTGGCCTGATTAACATACCCCAAGATTTCACTCCCATAGGTCGCTTTGGAGATACATTTCGCTCTGTAAATCTGTAAAAGGGCCCTAACCGGTAGGCTACCTCATCTAGTAGCAAAGCTAAAACGAGTTTAAATGCCTAAAATCTTTTTTTCTGTACTTTTAACGCCTGCTCAGCGTTAAAGACATGCCGGATGCTTATTATATGCGGATGATCTTGCTATTATGGATTTGACTCAAGTAGGTCTTCAAAAGAAAATTAGATGCATTTAGTAAATATTGATTGGCACATGATTTTATCGTCACTGTGTATAAGACAAAAATTGTAATATTTGTCATGACATTTAAGCCATATAAACGGATATTAGGAGATAAACTAGTGGACAGTCTTACATCATACAAGTATTTTGGAATGATGGTGAATTTTAAATTAAGCTGGTCCCTGCATAGGGAAATTGGGGATCATCGGGTTCTTTCGGCTATTGGAGGGCTGGTGAAATTAAAAAAAGCTATGATCCCCACACAATGTTTGTGTGGGATAGACTTATTATGCCTTAGGTCTGCTCCTAATTGGGATAAATGAGAAGGTATATCTTTAAAAAAACGTCCAGGTTTACCTCAGAGGCCCACGAGGCAGACTGTAAGAATGGAAGCAGATATACTGGCCTTGAATTATTTTGTCCATAAATTAACAATATGATTCAGGGGTAAACTTTGGTGGGGGGAGAACATAATACTTCCATCGCTCTGTGCCAAAGAAACAGGGGGTAGGTACCTAATATGGGCTAGAGAGGTGAGGACTAGATTGGTAAATATGGCTCAAAAATTTGCTTTTAATCTGTTATTTTTAAATAAGGATAAGTTTATTGTTTTCATGGAGGAGGGCAGTAATGTAAATGTGAGTTTGGTTTTAAACATTTTAATGTGCATCTATTAATTGACTGTTCACATTTTTTAGGAAAACAAACTTTTTAAAGTATAAAATCTATCATTGTAATGCGGCTAATTCATTCCTTTTAAACATGGAGACCTAGATTTATGCACCTAGAGCAGCGCCACTTTTCTTGGGCCACTTTTCTTGTGCCCCTTAGCACCCCCTAACACCACCATGTGTGCGGCGTATTTAAAATACAGTGCACCATGGCGGCAGTCAGGGGGACAAGCATCATAATTTTGTACGCTAGTCCAGCACTTTGCAGGACTAGCTTAAACATTTTAGGAAGCCTGTGGCCCTTGAAACTGGTTTGATTTTCTTAAGTTCTTAAGGAGTTGAACAATGGCGTTTTGAAGTCTCTGTAATTTATGTAAGACCCCAGACTGAGCCCCAACATATAGGGCATTACAATAATCCAATTTTGAGTGAACAAGGAATACCACTCGAATTTTCCGCAGATCGTAGGGTAGAATAGGAAGGATTTTCTTCACAGTTCTCAAAATTAAGAAACAGGAGAATGTTAACTGGTTAGTCTGGTCGATAAAGGAAAGATTGGGATCAAAGATGATACCCAGGTTTCTAACATTAGCCACTCGTGTAGGCAAACATCCAAGAGACTGAGGCCACCAAGAGGAATTCCATATGGATGAGTCTCGTCCAAAAAGGAGCACCTCTGTCTCCTCAGAATTTAGCTTTAGGCAATGGAAGCTCACCCAGTTGACTATTGCAGACATACAGTTATTAAAACGTTAGGCTACCTCATCAATGTTATTAGTGATGGGTACCACAATTTGGGTATCATCAACATAAGAGACCGTAGTGAAGCCAAACTCCTTTATCAGTTTCAGGAGGAGAGTTTTATATATATATATATATATATATATATATATATATATATGTATTAAATAGGGTAGGGCTCAGAGAGGACCCTTGCGGGATACCACAATGAAGGTAAAAAAAAAGACTTGGAAATAATGTCTCTCATAGAGACTGATTGTTCGCTTTCATTGAGAAAGGAGCATAGCAGATTAAAAACAGATTTATTTGTTAAATTTCCGCGTAAAATCCTGCAGGAGTGTCAAACCCTGCTGGGCAGGTCTGCTACTGTTTTACATATAACACTTTGGATGTTCTTCAGGGGCAAAAACAGGATGCAAGACTTTTTTGTGTATCCACAGTTTGGTTGTAGGAAACGCCTGCTTTAGTCTACCAGACATCTGTCTCTCGGTTTATTGGGGGGCACAGTGACTGCTTTAAACTTGATTTTAGTGTTAGATGTGGAATGACACTAGGATTACCATTGTGCAGTCCCCCACACACACACCTGGCCTTCAGAGCCCAAGTTTAGCGTGGCTGGAGACTCACCATCTTGAAAATATCCTAAGTGGGAATGTTTAGGACCAGCAACTTTTGCCCCTTAGGATGTGCTCTGGAATCATTCCCACCCATTAGCTCGTGCCACATATAAATGTCGCACCTCCAGGCACCCACTTCAGAACACTCCTGGAGCTGTGTAAGATTAGAAGAGTATATAACCTGATGTCTGTAACCTGAGAAACCTGGCCCTGCTGTCCCTCTTATACCCAGGTCTAAGAAGTGGACTTCAAGAGTGATATGGCTGACCTCCTCCTAAAGCTAGAGGAACACAACAAGCAATAAGATGCCTTTTCCTGCAACAGCCCAGCTGACCAGTGGCAACTGAAGCTAGACTGGACCCTGCTGGTTGGCCTGATTGGAATTTTGACATTTTAATGTTATTTTGTTTATTAAAATGTACTGTATTTTTCAAATTTAATTTGTGACTTTCAGTGTGCTGTATTTCAACTTTATTACTTTTTGGTACAGCATGAGTACTTTGTGCATTGTTGTAAGTTACACCTGTCTGTTCTGTGCTATAGCTGCTAAGGGGATGGCATCAGGTTAATTTAGTGACTTTAGGTATTAATCCTGACAAGGGCTGTGAGTATTTCTTGAGGTGAATTGCCACCCAACCCATTTAGTAATCCAATTTCATACACTACTCCTTTGGGGAAATGTATGAGAACTCACTTATGCACCCAGGGAATGATTACAGGCTTACAAAAATATTTGCAAGAAACCTCTTGTGGGAGCTTATAGAAATATGAAGAGCAAAGGGACAGGGACCTCGAAAGAGACAATGACATGAAGAATAATCTCCTCTTATTTGCCACCAGTCTTGGTGTCTATGCGGCTGTTCAAAGGAGTAGTATCCACAACAACCATATCCAGATTGTCTATGGGAATGAAGATTTCCTCCTTTCCTCAAATAATGCATTTAATGTAGTTGGTATTAGTAACTAAAGAAACTTTGGCAACATTCCAAGACACCCAAGGACCAAGCTATGTGTGTCCTTCTTTATTGACTGCATGGCATTATCAATCTCCTTGCTGAATATATTTTTGCTGTGTAATGCCATACGGATAACCTTTGTTTGCACAACTTGTCTAAAAGAAGTTTTCTTATGCCAGCCATAACTTCTTATTGGCAAAGAATAAGCCACCTGAAAGCAGTCCACGGAAGCTGCATCCATTATGGCAGCAATGAAATTTGAGGGCTCTTGCTCATCTTTTTTAAAAGTAGCCTTGCCCTGGGGGACTCTCCTTTTCAGGCAAATTATTCAAAAAAGGGCCACAATCATGCCACAGCTGTCTGGTAGTGGTGGCAGAGGAAATTACTACATTGACATGGTAGCTTAGATGTGGACTTGTTTGCCCTCCTTGTCTTATTTGCAGCCTTATATATCTACAGCTACCTTGCAGAGCTTTGCAGAATGTTTGGGATGGTGCTAAGCCTCTAAGATAACCATATCAATTTTTGTTTAATTTATGAGGAATGCATGTGACATGTCAGTAGCCATGTATTTCTTTTCAAGCTTTGATGTAGTCACAGTGGCTGATGTTGGGTTTTTCATATGGTATAAACACTCCTCCCAGAAACGATCAAAGACTATCATAGTTTGAATTGTTTTCCTGGTCTTTTCTTGGAAATTCACCAGGAAGCAGGGCTTTGTAGCTGAAGAAACTGTTAGACTTAATTTTTGGAATGCTCTACAACTAAGACATAGAAATGCCCAATGTCATTTATGTGGGTGGGGAAATCCCTTGGTTTGGGCTCTGGGCTTAGATCCTCTGGTGTGATGAATGAGTTCTACTCAGGTGCCCCAATGGTGATGGACTTTTTGTCTGATCACCAGTTTGGCTGTCGCCATCATCAGCATTATGGAATCCTTCATCCTCAGCACCATCACTGCCGTTATCATCATCAACCTTATTTTCATCATTATTATCAACACCACCACAAACGCAATTACTTGGTGAGGGAAAAAGTTGTAATGAAGCTGCAGGCACAGTTCTGCTGCAGAACTAACCACTGTTGGCGGAAGTGGTTTCTGAGTGTTTGACACACCAGAGCTGCAGGCAACAGTTGTGATAGGGCAGGTAGTATTTGCAGAGGAAGGTATTGAGCAAAAATTGGAATCATGCATATAATGAAATTAACCCCTAGAGAGGGGGCCTCGACACCAGGGAGGGGGTATTTTTAAAAAAAATACCCCGTGACACAGGAAAGATCTTCTGTGTCTCCACCTGAACCCTCCACCCACCCCTTTGTGACTTCACTGTTTTGTTTTGCGGCCGCTTCCAGCTCCGTTGGGAAAACGGCCCCAAACGGCCTTCCTGATGTTCGGGAAGGCCTTGTTCGAAAGGGGAGACTCTCCCCTTTCAAACAACACCTTCCAGAACAGATTTCCTGACCCTCGATCACAGCGCAGCTACGATCGAGGGCCAGGAAACCCCACTAGACACCAGAGATTTCACTTGGGGGGGTCGGCCCCCTTGGCAAACGGGCTGGCGCCTCCCCCCCGGGCGTATTTTTGTAAAAAAAGTTAGAGATTTCCCTGGGGGCCCCCAAGGAGGCCATATAGCTACTAAAACAAAATAGAGAGATATATATATATATATATATATATATATATATATATATATATATATATATATATATATATATATATATATACATAAGTGTTTTTTTGAAAAGTGCCTAACTGTGGATTTTTAATGTAAAAATGTGATGTGTCCATGTTGCATTTCTTGTCGCGGGCATTAGACCTACCCACGCAAGTGAGGTACCATTATTATCAGGAGACTTGGGGAACACAGAATAGCAGAACAAGTGTTATTGCCCTTGGCCTTTCTCTACATTTTTTCCTTCCTAATGTAAGCCAGTTTGTAACAAAGACGTCTATTTGAGAAATGCCCTGTAATTCACATGCTAGTATGGGCACCCCGGAATTCCGAGATGTGCAAATAACCACTGCTTCTCAACACCTTATCTTGTGCCCACTTTGGAAATATAAAGGTTTTCTTGACTAATAATGAAGTTGGCAGCGGGTCGAATTG
Organism: Pleurodeles waltl; assembly: GCF_031143425.1. Classification (NCBI taxonomy): domain Eukaryota; kingdom Metazoa; phylum Chordata; class Amphibia; order Caudata; family Salamandridae; genus Pleurodeles; species Pleurodeles waltl. The sequence goes on along the minus strand of NC_090446.1, from coordinate 613,660,874 downwards.
AAAAATGCACCTAACCCCTATCATCTATTTGAATATTGAACATAAGGAAAACATACAAATATTTATGATCACGTGTGCACTAATCACATCACCTGCCACCAAGATGCTATCCCAGAGATGAAACTATAGAAAATAATATTTTGATAGGGCACCACTTTTGAATATATCAAAGAAAGTCCAGTTACTCAATGTTGTCTCATTATATTCTTCATTTTATTCTGTTTTTCTTGCAAAACAAATCATAAAACATCAGCAAATGCATTTTGTCCTCAACAAAGGACTTCTTCAGGGCTGTAATATGATGGAAATAATACCCTCAATGTATTAGAACACCAACATGCATATCGAAGGTACTCAAAGAAAAAAGGAACATACTAAACAATAACGAATCAACTTGATCTGATAACAAGACATACAGACAAGGGACACCCATAACCAATGTACTCCATTTAAAAAACAAACATATTAAATATATAAAAGACATATATAAACACAACTTATATATATTACAAACATAAATAAATATATATACAATATACACATCAATATATCTATATATACACGAACATCTATAATAGAAACATTAGAGAGCACTGCAGTACTTACTGACCAATCATTACCCCATATGGAGAAATTATCTGTAGTGAAAGTAGTGTGTAATTCATCCCTTCCACCATATGCTTGTGGTATTGATAAACCAAGGCTACCAGAGCCCCACTGCATGTGCAAAAGAAGAAGCTAATGCAGACGAGATCTAGTCACTTGATTAGTTCTGCATATCTATAAATAATTATAATGATTGATATATCAAAAGGAATAAATTGATACCTTTTTTCTAATATGTATAACCTTTTATATCAATTCCCATCATGCTTGTTCAAGTTGCTCATCACAACACAATGTTGCCTGCATGGGACACACTACCTAATACAAAAAGAGAAAACACAGAATCACGCTGAAAATACCACCATTGTTATTGACACATATTAATCAAAACCTGAGAAGGTGTGCACTGGCTGCCATCATAGGGCGAAGAAAAGGTACCCAAACTCATCAAATAGGGGTGTGTCATATTAGACACCATTCACTACTGACACAAAGTAAGCTCATCACCTTATAACTAAGATTGACATTATTATATTGGCCACTGTAACTTATAAATAAAGATTTAATGGAAGGAGGCACAAAGATGCCTAATCATAACCAAAAAACATAAACATGCTATTACCAAAGTATTACTCGTTAATCAATCGAAACAACAAATGCCATCCAGAAAATAAGAGAATTATTACCAGAACCAAGAAAATTCAACAAACAACCAATAAATAATTTGAGTTGCTCTCAACCGTTTGTTTATAACCCCCACATCGGCCAATGGACCGATGTGGGCAACGCTTACCTTCATATATCTTAAATGCTACACCTCTCATAACTGCAATCATAACCGTAGCCAAAACGAAAGATTTAAACAGAGCAGTTATCAGTGCTTGTTTTTAAAGGCAGCCGTCTTTAGCCCATAATGCAATATCGAGTACCCGTTTCTTGATGAACGGTCGGCATTCAAGCCCATAAAAAGATTGGATAAACATAGCGGCCATCTTGTACTAGTACCAGCGTTCATCCATGGCAAATAGCGCAGAACAACTCTACCTTTACGAGGAATAAACTTATACAACAACAAAAAATATTCCTATTAAGCAATAAACAATTGTTAAAAATGAAATCAAATTATATCATTAAGGTCTCAATGCTGGGAAAAATTTGGCCAAAGAAAACCTTATCAAAAATATAAACGGAAATCATACAAACGATGATAATCACGTTTTAAAGTATTTTTTGTTAATATGAATCATTCTCTGCTAAAGATATAATTCCAAATATGGGTTCTCTCCCAACACGATCGGCATATTAACATCTCCCTTCGATGGACAAACCACAGCAGCCATTTTGTAATGATCTGAGACTGCATTTATACTTCAAATATACTGTCAACAAAATACACAAATTGTACAACAACAATCATCTATTGTCTATCATGTACTTCATCTACTCATTGAGCCGACCACGCACAGGTGGCCCAAAAAAAAGGGTAAGTAACAGGACTTAAAATTAGGGATGAGCCCAAAGTAAATTAACACATGTTAGCCATTGAATGAGTATTTTACGTCCCACAATCAAATTATGTAACATCAATCTTGAAAACCACCATTAGGGATGGATATCAAAAAAGTTACAAAAACCAGAGTCATCTCCAGTAAAGGAAGATCGTCTAAAGAAAATAGTGGAATTCCTCATCAGTATTATGGCCCATATCAACAGCCTGTAAGCAACAGATCCACGCCACCTCTTTCCGATGTAGGGCCAGTTCTGTATTCCCACCTCTCCTATTGGGTGATGCTTGATCCACACCATGGAACTATACTACAATATCTTTAGGATGATGTTCCATCATGTGCAGCGCCAAGGGATATCTCACATCCTTATTCTTTATTGAACGGATGTGTTCCTGTATCCAGAGTTTAAGGGGCCTAATTGTACTGCAGTGCTCTCTAATGTTTTTATTATAGATGTTTGTGTATATATAGATATGTTGGTGTGTATATTGTATATATATTTATTTATCTTTGTAATATGTATAAGATGTGTTTATATATGTATTTTATATAGCTAATATGTTTGTTTTTTAAATGGAGTACATTGGTTATGGGTGTCCCTTGTCTGTGTGTCTTGTTATCAGATCAAGTTGATTCGTAATTGTTTAGTATGTTTCCTTTTTCATTGAGTACATTCGATACGCATGTTGGTGTTCTAATACATTGAGGGTATTATTTCTATCATATTACAGCCCTGAAGAAGTCCTTTGTTGAGGATTAAACTCGTTGGCTGATGTTTTATGAATTTATTGCAAGAAAAACAGAATAAAATGAAGAATACAATGAGACGACATTGCGTAACTGAACTTTCTTTGATATATTCAAAAGTGGTGCACTATCAAAATATTATTTTCTAAAGGTTTTCTTGATACCTATTTTTCTCTCTTTATATTTCAGCAAATGAATTGCTGTATACCCAATATAGAATGAAAACCCATTGCAAGGTGCAGCTCATTTATTGACTCTGGGTACCTAGGCAACCAGAAGACTCCAGCAGAAGTAACGGTACATTGCTTTAAAAAATCTGACATTGCAGGATAAAGTTACAGAGTAAAACATGGAGAAAAATTGCTGTTTTTTTCAGCTGAATTTCAATCTTTTTTTTATTTCAGCTGTTATTTTCTGTAGGAAAACTTTGTAGGATCTACACAAATGACCCCTTGGTGAATTCAGAATTTTGTTTAATTTTCAGAAATGTTTAGCTTTCTAGGATCTAGCATTGGTTTCACACCCATTCCTGTCACTAACTGGAAGGAGGCTGAAAGCACAAAAAATAGTAGAAATGGGGTATGTCCCAGTAAAATGCCACAATTGTGTTGAAAAATGTGGTTTTCTGATTCAAGTCTGCCTGTTCCTGAAAGCTGGAAAGATGGTGATTTTAGCACCACAAACCCTTTGTTGATACCATTTTCAGGGAAAAAAACCACAAGCCTTCTTCAGCAGCTTTTTTTCCTTTTTTGTTTTAAAAAAATGAAATATTTGCTGTATTTTGGCTAATTTCTTGGTGTCCTCCAGGGGAACCCATAAAATCTGGGTACCTTTAGAAACCCTAGGATGTTGGAAAAAAATGACGCAAATTTGGCATGGATAGCTTATGTGGACTAAAAGTTATTAAGGCCTAAGTGCGAACTACCCCAAACAGCCATAAAATGGCTCAGCAGTGGGGGTGGGGGAAGGGCCAGCAGTTGAGGGGTTAAGAGACCAATTGAGGTCTGGATGATGGAGGGCCTAGAGACATATTGGTGCATATTTATACTTGGCTTGCGTCGTATAATTAAAAAAAATGTTGACGCTAAAACAGCGCATAGCTAACACCATATTTATATTTTGACACTAGACCCGTCTAGTGTCAAATATATTGGAGTTAGCACCATGTTTAGGATGTTTGAAACCGTCTTATGTCAATGAGATGCAAGGTAGGCACTCCCACCCTAAACACAACGCTAACCCTCTAGCTCCGTATTCATCCACCGACACATAAACGGCGCTAACAAAGGAAGCGGACTGAAAAAAAGTCTGATTAGCACCAACAATTAACGCCTGGTCAGACCCAGGACTTAAAAAAAGGCTCACACACCACCCCTCATAAAAGAAAACCCAAAAGGAGCCTTGGAAACTGCCAGGACAACATGGAAGTGCTATTGCTCCAGCTTGGCACACTCCGCAGATGTCTGCAAAGACATCAGATTCAACCACCACTGCATCAACCTCAAACTCCACCACAACAGCCACAGAGGCAGTACAGAAGGAAGGAGATTATTTTTAGACAGTGAATCACTATCTTAGGTATGAGGGAACAAGATGTGGTCCGGACATACAGACTCAATCAGGAGTCCATCGTACGCCTGCTGTACCTGATAGCGCCACACATCACGGGAAAGCTGCAAACTCCCCAAAACATCCCACCCATTTCAAAATTCACGCTGTCCTCCACAGGATGGAATCTGGATCATTCCAGTCAACGGGTGACTCAGTGGCTGGTATCTCCCAGTCATTCTTCTCCGTCTGCCTACCAAAGGTCCTGGACACAATCCTACGCCTCAAGCCACAACAAATCTGCTTCCCGAACACCCAGCAGCTGCAGCGCGAGACAATGCAAGGTTTCTATCAGATAGCTTGTTTTCCACATGTGCTGGGTGCAATGGACTGTACCCATGTCCAACTGGTGCCACCATTAGCAACGGAACACCTCTACACGAACCGCAAGCACACACATGGACCACCGTGGGCTCTTCACAACCATCCTGGAGAAATATCCTGGCAACTTCCATGGTGCATATATCTTTCGCCACTGCACCATCAACCAGCAGTTCCAGGATACCGAATATGGCAATGGGCTACTCATAAGTAAGTCACCATACCAATCGTACCTCACAACACACCACCCATCAAGGACAAACTAGACAAGCTCAATAAGAAATACACATGGGCAGGGCCACAGAGATTTGCAGGCAACAACACATAAGACACATGCCACACCACACTGCACACACTGCATATCACAAACACATACACCCAATTTTACATAACAAAGTAACACCCTGACTGGTAAACCATGTTTGGACATGTGGAGCCAAGTATCCTTTACATGCAGAAGCGGGTCACAAATCACCACAAGTGTCCACAGGTTGATAACTAAATACAGATCACGGGGGCGTGTCCAAGATGGCGGCGAGCTAGGACGTTCCTGTCCGCGCTCCGCCGCCTCGGCCTGCTAAAGTCCCTTTTGGCCCGGTGGGGGGAAGCCTGGAGGCTCCCCCCAAATTCTGAAGCACCCCTGGGGGTACCTAACCGCTCGGCAGTGGCCCCGGCCGGTGTAGCGCCGCTCCCACGGGGAAACAGAGATCGGCCCTGGAATCGGGGCGGGGCTGCGGTGCGGCGCGAGAGGCGGCCTGGGCTGAGAGAAGAGTTTTTCCCCGGCGGACTGGTGAGCTTGGCGCCGGTGGGTTGTGGGGCCTAAGAGGCACCCTTTGGGCCACTTGAGTGGCTGGACCGCGGAGTGGGCCTCGGCCCTCAGACATCGGAGCGTCCTGAAGGAGAAGGGCGCCCTTGCCCTTGCAATTGGACTGGGGGCTGCGGGCCGGCGCTCTCCACTTTGGTGCCTATGAGGTGCGCTGCGTAGAAGTTTGAGGCCCCGACAGATGACAAGGTGCCCTGCTGACTGGCCCCAATACTGCCGCCTTTCACCACCCAAACTGTAATTAAGAGTGGGCCCGCACACACGGAGGAAAAGGCAGCTGAAGCGGATCTCTGGAGGTGGTGGCTGCCGGGTGTTGGATTCGGGAGCGGACCCTGGCACGGTGGCACTTGGTGGTCAGTCAGAGACTTTGGAGGATCTGCGGGGTTGCATCGGCAAATCGTGAGTAGGCCGGCGCGACATGGCAACGTCTAAACCCAAACGAGAGCACTCGGTGAGGGACATGCTCGCTGGGCCGCGCCTGCCACCTGGGAGCACGGCGGAGGACTTACCTGCTGCGAGGGCCCTGGAGAATCAGGTGGAGTCAGACTCAGATGAGAGTTCTCCTGTTACGAAGGGCTTTCTGACTTCCCTGTTTGATTCGCTTCGGGGCGATATCCAAGGGCTGTGTAGGGACATCTCTCAGGAGGTGAAGGAGTTGCGAGGAGAGGTTACCTCCTTGGGTGAACGAGAATCGCAGCTACAGATGGTGTGGTCCCACGCAGTGAAGAAGTGGCGGCAATGCAACAGGAGGTAGTACGCCTCCGAGAGCAGCAGGACCTCCTCCAGATAACGGTCGAGGATTTGGAAAACCGCTCCTGGCGACAAAATTTCCGTATTAAAGGCGAGCATTGTGGAGTACGTGGCGGACCTTTTTCGCTCTATACTTGGCCCGGACGAGACTCAGGAAGTGGTCTTGGAAGCCAGCCATAACCTGGGTCTGGAGGATTCAGACAGGGAGGCGAGCGAGGAAGCGATCCGGCCAGTGGGGGGTCCTCACCGTTGGCGGAGGAAAGAGAAAAGAAGGAAGCTGCAACTCCCATCGGCCTCGGAGCTGAGGTCGGAGAGAGAATCTGTTTTGAACAGTGTGGCCGCCGGAACTTCAGCCTAGGGAGGGCCTCAGGGGTGTCCAGTTTTGCTTCTGGCCGCATTGCTAACAGCACGCTGATCTTGGAAGTGGGTCGGTGTGGCGGGGGCGATGGACTTGGCTACTCAACATGGTTGGATATAATGCCCCGTGAAGACTTCACCTCGCGAAGATGGACGATCGAGGACTTCTATTTTCTATGCACCTGTTGTGCGTGTTAGTTGCTTGTTGTTGGGTTTCCCTGTGATTCTGGCTCCTTGTAGCCTTAGGTCTGGGTGCTCCAGATGGTCCGGATCGTTATATGGGGGGTGGTCCTCTGTCGTGCTCCCTTCTCCTTTGCGTGTTCCCCTCAGTATAGGACATGATCATTAAATATATAAGCTTAAATGTTCGGGGACTCAATAACCCAACCAAGAGGTTAGCCATCCTATCTGCCTTAGAGAGATCGGGGAGTCATATTTGTCTCCTGCAGGAGACGCACCTTCTTTTCAAGGATACTTATCGTATGCGCTCTAAGTGGTTCCCCAGACAGTTCTGGTCTTCGCTACCATCAAAGCATGCAGGGGTGGGGATACTTCTCTCACGTTCATTCCCTGGGAAAGTGATATCAAAATTGCATGAGGTTCCAGGGAGGCTTCTAGCAATGAGGTTTAGACTGGGGGGCTTTTCCTTCACTATTGCTTCCCTCTATGCGCCTAACTCCCAGCAGGAAATCTTTCTAAGACAGGCTCTGACTCCGCTGCTCCAATCTCCTGATGGTGCCGTCCTGCTGGGGGGCGATTTTAATTTGGTGATTGACGGGGACCTGGATCGCTCAGGCCATCGGTATGGGCAGACGGGGTCTTTGTCGGATGCTGGTCGACAGTGGCTGAGTGAGTGTGGCCTGGTGGATGTGTGGAGGAGTGCGCATCCCACGTTGAGGGATTATTCCTTTTACTCAGCAGCAACTAAAACATATGCTAGGTTGGACCTCTTTCTGGCAAAACAGGAGCTTCTCCCCCGGGTTGGGGACTCAGCGATTGAGCTGCGAGCTTTGTCCGATCACGCCCCGGTCACAGTTGAAATTCATATGAACATGGTGCGGGTAGGCGCATCGGGGTGGCGATTTAGGGATTCGATGCTCCAGAATGGGGCAACGTCAGAGCAGATCCGAAGAGCAATAATATATTATTACAGCTTTAACGATGATGGGATAATAAGCGTGCGACGCTGTGGGAGGCACTGAAGGCTGTGCTGAGGGGCGAGGTGATGTTGCTTTCTGCTAGAGACAATAAGGCAAGGAGCCGACTCAGGGAGGACTTAGAGCAGCGAGTGAGGGTCTTGGAGCATTCGCATAAGCACACCGGTGCCCCTAGAACTTGGCGAGAGCTTGAGAAAGTGAGGAAGCAGCTGAGGAGGTTGGACTGGGACAGGGCAGAGTGTGCGGTGGTTCACCTTAAACAAAAGTATTATGCAGGAAGTAACAAATGTGGGAAGCTATTGGCGCACAGGTTGAGAGCGCAGCGCGCAGCGTCACTGATAAAAATGGTTCGCTTGCCCTCGGGAGCAGAAGCACATAGGAGCGATCAAATAGCGGAGGCTTTGCTGAGTTCTATTGAGGTCTATATCAGGCCGAGGAGCCTGGCTCCATAGCTCCAGAATCTTTCTTAGAGGGTATAGCAATTACCCCCTTGACTGAAAGGGATGCAGCCTCGCTAGATCAACCTATCAGGGCGGAGGAGGTCATATCAGCAATTGCACGGCTGCAGACCGGGAAGTGACCGGGCCCGATGGTTTTTCTACGTTCTTTTATAAAACCTTCTGTACGGAACTTGTACCAGTCCTGGTGCAACTCTTTAACTCTTTTCGTCAAACCGGCGCCCTCACGCCTAGCATGTTAGACGCTACTATCGTGGTTATCCCGAAGCCGGGGAAGAACCCCGTGGAATGCGCTTCATACAGGCCGATCTCCCTCTTGAATATTGATGCCAAACTATTTACTGGCATTTTGGGACATCGTCTCAACTATTATTTTCCGGGGCTTGTGGATCCCGACCAAACGGGATGTATACTGCACAGGCAGTGTAGCGATAATACCAAGCGACTGCTCCATTTGCTGGATAAAACCGAACGCTCTCGTAGGAAGGCGCTCTTCCCATCCATCGATGCTGAAAAGGCGTTCGATAGGGTTCACTGGCCATACCTGTTTATGGTGCTAGAGCACTTCGGGCTGGGTCCTGGCTTCATGGCATGGATCAGTTGCATTTATCAGGCGCCTCAGGTGGCAGTTCGCGTCAATGGGATGCTCTCTTTACCTTTCGCGGTCCAAAGAGGGACCAGGCAGGGGTGTCCGCTTTCGCCCCTCTTTTTCGCACTTTACATGGAGCCTATGGCGCAGAGGCTCTGGGACAACCCTCATATCACAGGCGTGAAGTTTGGGGGGAATGAACATCTCATATAGTTATATGCCGACTACGTCATCCTCACTTTAGCGGAACCTACCACCTCCTTGCCAGCACTAATGGGGGTATTAGAGGAATTTGGACGGGTCTCGGGATTCCGGATGAATATGCTTAAATCGCAGGCCATGGGCAAGTTCATCAGTGCTGAGCATGAAAGGGACCTGAAGGCCCAATTCCATTTTATGTGGTCTTCCTCGGGGCTTCCGTACTTGGGGATCGAGCTGGGCTCCACGGTCACCCGAACGGCCTCGCTGAATTACGCGAACCTAATCCGGGAGGTGCAGCGAGACTTAGAGACTTGGGGGAGACTCAAACTCTCTTGGCTGGGTAGGGTCGCGGCAGTGAAGATGACATTTTACCACGTATACTGTATCTATTCCAGGCGCTCCCGCTGGAGCCCCCGCCGTGAATGATAGCGACCCTCCAAACAACGGTCCTAAGATTTATTTGGGAAGGGAAGGCGGCGCGGCTCCCACGACAGGTGCTCTATCACCCTAAGCAGAGGGGAGGGCTGGTGGTTCCCTGCCTCCTTCGATACTTCCAAGCAGCACAATTGCATTTCCTCTTGGAATGGAGCCGGCCGTCTTCTGAGAAGCATTGGTGCTTCATGGACCATACAGTGGCCGGCTCCCACATATAGAAGGAACCCTGGCTTGGGCGCCGACACAGAGCGCGGGGGCTGTATGTTTCCCCGGTCACGGAGGTTTCGATGCAAGTGTGGGATCGGGTGGCTTCCAGGGCGGGCTTGACAACCTTCCCGTCCCCAATGACCCCCTTGGGTGCGAACCCTGATTTTGGTCCGGGCCTGCAGCCTGAGGCATTGCGTCAATGGTATGAGGGGGGCTGTAAAAGAGTGGGATATTCATTCGATGAGCAGGGGGTTATCCCTTTTGACAAGCTTAGGGAGACATACGGCCTAACTGAGGCCGACAGGATGATGTATTATCAAATACGACATTGGGCCCTGCTTCCAGCCAACAGGATATTAATAGACAGGCCGTTAACACCATTTGAAAAATGGATTCTAATGAAAAAGGGTGATTAGCGCGTGGTTTCTGAGCTCTATGCTCTCTTGCGGGGAGGCCCGCCCGCCCAAGACCAAGGGTCAATTGAGATGGGAGAGGGAACTGGAGAGAGAGCTATCGGAAGACGAGTGGGAGAGTATTTTCTACAGGGTGCACAACACAGCTTACAATGCTGCAGGCACAGAGACAGCCTACAAAGTGGCCTCCTCCTGGTATTACACTCCAGCGAGGATACACGCATGGGATCATGATAAATCTAGTCTTTGCTGGAGGGGGTGCGGTGGAGGGGGGGTCGCTTGTGAATTTATTATGGCACTGTCCCAAATTACACCGGTACTGGAAGAACATAATAGATACTATTGACGCGGCTTTTGACACTCGGATCCCTAGATTTCCTGCGTATATCTTGCTGGGCCTTCCCAACCCTCTCATCTTTCCCCTGAGATCATTGAAGGGGAGGCAGATGGCCTTAGCTTTAAATGCTGCAATACAGCTGTTGCTATCCGTTTGGGGGACCGAGCAGAACCCAACAACAGTTGCATGGCTACACAAACTCTGGTTTATCCTTGCCATGGAAAAGCTCACCCTGACCTCTCAGCAGCGGAGCGGGGACTTTAAAGAACTTTGGCAACCATTCTTACAAATTTTATCTGGTGAGTTCTCAGAATTGACATGTCCGACTTACTTGAGGATTCTGAATTTGAACTGAGTGAAGGGAACGAACCTTTAGGGGGATGTATACATTGGACCAGGACTATATTGTAAAGGAACCTGAAACTGCTTGATTCTTGTATTGACAGCCAGCTGTGGGGAAACAAAGTTGTATTTTGTATTTAAGTTTTTTTTTTATCGTTGCGCATGAAGTAAGCTGTCTTTGAACCTAATGGTATTACTTTGATGTGTGGCGTATGCGATGTTCTATAATTGAAAAGTCAATAAACAGATTTGATCCATAAATACAGATCACACACACACAGTACACCAAACAAAGAAGCGCACAGATATGCCAATGGCATAGGCTGTGGTCATGTTGAGGAAGTCACACATAGGCACAGTCCCACGTAAATCAAGGTGTGTATGCCTCGGGCAGAACCTAAATCCAGTGCCAGCTAAGTGGTGCCATAGCCAATTATACATCAGCTCCACATACCTGACATACCTGTAGTGTTCACATACACCTGTCTGCTGCATTGTGTCCACACATAAGCGTACAATAATATTTGCCATTGAAGACCATGGGGTTGAATCATGAGAAAGGGGGCAGCACCTACTCAGGTGTCACGTCACATTCGCCCCTAGTGCCCATTAAGAACACTATGGGGGTGATTCTAACATTGGCGGGCGGCGGAGGCCTCCCGCCAATGTTCCCCCGTCAAAATACCGCTCCACGGTCACAAGACCGCTGAGGGTATTTAGAGATTTGCCCTGGGCTGGCGGGCGGCCGCCAAAAGGCCGCCCGCCAGCCCAGGGCAAATCTACCTTCCCACGAGGACGCCGGCTCCGAATGGAGCCGGCGTAGTGGGAAGGTGCGACGGGTGCAGTTGCACCCATCGCGTATTTCAGTGTCTGCTTTGCAGACACTGAAATACTTTGTGGGGCCCTCTTACAGGGGCCCCTGCAGTGCCCATGCCATTGGCATGGGCACTGCAGGGGCCCCCAGGGGCCCCGCGGCACACCCTACCGCCATCCTGTTCCTGGCGGGAGACCCGCCAGGAACAGGATGGCGGTAGGGGGTGTCAGAATCCCCATGGCGGCGGAGCGCGCTCCGCCGCCATGGAGGATTCTGTAGGGCAGTGGTAAACCGGCGGGAGACCGCCGGTTTACCCTTTCTGGCCGCGGCTGAACCGCCGCGGTCAGAATGCCCTTGGGAGCACCGCCAGCCTGTTGGCGGTGCTCCCGTGGTCGGTGACCCTGGCGGTCACCGGCCGCCAGGGTCAGAATGACCCCCTATGTCCCTCATTATGACATTGGCGGTAAGTACCACTTACCGTCATGCTGACTGTTGCCAATATACCACCGCCATGGCGGATTACCACTACCCATATTATGACACACACATAGCAATCCGTCACTATACAGCCACACACACAAGTCCGCCAGCCCAAAGGTCGGTGATAAACTGGCGGTATCCAAACCCACACCGTTACGCCAACAGAACTATGCCCACAGCATTATGACCCACGAATCACCACAGCAGACATTCAATAGCGGTAAACTATTGGTGCTACATACAGCTGCGCTCATAATACACACACACATGCAAAACAACACTACGTTGGACAATTCAAACTACACACACCTGACACACATTCACACACCACACCCACACCACTATAAAACACCCACCCACAATACTCACAACCCTTTATGACTACAAACAAGTGCCACAAGAGAGATAGCAAGACCACAGACAAGACTACAGCCACACACCACCATCACCTATACACCATCCACGCACCTTACATCACAAATCCCAACACATCACCCTACACACCCTCACCCACACCACTCACACTACACCCATGGCACCACAACAACACCCCAAGTTCTCAGAGGAGGAGCTAAGAGTCATGGTGGAGGAAATCATCCGGGTAGGGCCACAGCTATTAGGATCACAGGTGCAGCAGACATCCATTGCTAGGAAGATGGAGCTATGGTGGAGAATCGTGGACAGGGTCAATGCCGTGAGACAGCACCCGAGAACAAGTGATGACATCAGGAAGAGGTGGAATGACCTATGAGGGAAGGTGCGTTTCGTGACAGAAAGACACCAAATAGCTGTTCAGAGGACTGGAGGTGGACCCCCACCTCCTCACCCATAACTAACAACATGGAAGGAGCAAGTCTTGGCAAACATGCATCCTGAGGGCCTGGCAGGAGTAGGGGGGGGAGGACTCTTGTAAGTCAAATCTTTAATACTTTCACCCCCCCCCCACCTGCATGCAATCACATATCCCCACCCTCACCCTCACTCCCATCACTCCACCACCTCCCACACACCCCACCATCACAACCCACCCCTCCCAACACTAAGCCCTGCATGTAACACCAATGCATGGGCACCCATCACAGACCTGCATGGACACCTATCACTAAAGCATGCACACTTGAGGGAAACAGCTAGCCCAGCAAATAACATTTCACACAAGACAAATCTGCCAGGGCAATAACAATCATAGAGGGCAACACACCCATGCACAAGATGACACATGCAGAAACAATAATACTGCATTTACATCCCCACAGGTCCCCCAGCCAACCTTACTGGAGAGAGATGGTGCCAGCAACATCCAGTCCTCCCCAGAAGAGGCCCACTGTGATGAAGGCAGCTCTGCTCGCCTGAATCTGGACGATCAACCTGGCCCATCAGGGATCTCCGGACAGTCACTTACCCAGGCACAGTCCCATACCACTACAGAGCCTACCCCCTCAGGAAACACCAGCACAGTACCCACCCAGCGGGCCCATAACTCTGTCCCCCAGGACACGTCAATCAGCAATGTGTCCACCATTACAGGGATCCCAGGGCACACCACAAACACAGGATGATCAGGGACATGGGGTCAGTGGCAGTGGGCACACGGTTCAGGGGACAAAGGCACAGGACAACAGGGAAGATGGGAGGACTGCTGTGCAACAGTGGGAGGACCGGCCCAGGGAACCAACTTTCCAGGAGGCACTCACCGCGATCCTGGGAGCATACCAACATTCCCAGGAGACGATGGGCCAGATACTGGACAAGATGCAGGAGAACCAGCAGCTGCAGGAGGGACAGTACCTGGGGATCAGGGAGGCCTTAAAGGACATCAACACCACCCTGGTCACCATTGCAGGGGTGCTGGCAGACATGGCCAATACTATGAGTGAGGCAGTGGCACACCACCGGGCCCCTACCACTAGCCAAAGGGATGAACAGCCCTCCACCTCTGCTGTCGCTAGTAGACAGGAAGCCCTGCCACACGACCAACAGGCCACCAGCACCCCTCCCCCTGCCGAAGGAGAACCACCCGCAAACGTTCCCTGCGATCCAGGCAGAAGCCAGAGACTATTGCCAAGACCCCCACGAGGAAATAACACTCTCCTGAATATCACCCTTGTGTCCCACCCTGTCCATCTTGAACTGCCATTGCTCCCCTTCCTATGCCCCCTTGGACAATGCACCTGTGATCCACATAGACTGGACTCTATCCTGGACTTTCATCCACCATCACCCCAGCCCATTGCACATCCCCCTCTACTTATTAGCACTTAAATAAACACCCTTTGAACAAATACAAGTATGGAGTATATCAAATGATTTAACTATGTATTAGTTTAACAAGGTTTTAACACTGCAATACAACTGCACAGTAATGTAGACATAGGAATGGCCTGTAGTTGGCTGCAGTCAACACGCCAGGAGCGATAGTGGGGCACAAATATTTGCAAATAGAGATGCCAAAGGCTACAGTGAGTAGCCATAGAACTGAGAAAATCAGCCTGCCAGTGACAATGTCAAATACAAAACTGTCAGTTAAAAGAGAAGTTACACTGTCTTACCTGTGTGTCATTGGAAGTATTGACGAATTATAGGACTTCTGTTGTCCTCATCTTCATCCTCTGCCTCCTCATCTTCACTGTCAACAGGGCCCACTGTTGCCACACGCCCATTTCCAGCCTCATCCTCCTACAGAAAAGGCACCTGGCGATGTAAGGCAAGGTTGTACAACATACAGCATGCCACAATGACCTGGCAGACCTTTTTGGGTGAGTAGCACAGGGAACCACCTGTCAGATGGAGGCAACGAAACCTAGCCTTCAGGAGGCCGAATGTCCTCTCTATAATTCTTCTTGTTCGCCCATGTGCCTCATTCTAATGTTCTTCTGCCCTTGTCCTGGGATTCCTCACAGGGATCAGTTGCCATGAGAGGTTGGGGTAACCAGAGTCACCTGCAAATATCGAGGGACCCCTGTTAGACACACACTAACCCCCCTTAGGGCCCACACCATACCCATACACCAACATATACTGGGTGGGCACCATGGCTCACCTATTAGCCACGCACAGACCCAGGATACTTTGCATTGACATGGAAGATGTACTGGTCCGCCAGGCACACTATCTGCACATTCATTGAGTGAAAGCTCTTTTGATTTCTGAACACCTGTTCATTTCTCCGGGGGGGGGGATGGACAAATGCAATATGGGTACCATCAATTGCGCCAATAATGTTGGGGATTTCTCCCATTGCATAGAAATCAGCTTTCACTGTGGCCAAATCCTCCACCTCGGGGAAAACAATGTAGCTGCGCATGTGTTAATCAGGGAAGACAACACTCTGGTCAGCACTATAGATGTGACATTCCTGCTGCCAAGCCCATTGTCACTTGGAAGGAGCCAGTTGCCAGGAAATGGAGCACAGATAGGACTTGCACAAGAGGGGGGATCCCGGTGAGGTGATGGATAGCAGATATCAGGTCAGGTTCCAATTGGGCACACAGCTCTGTACTTGTGGCCCTGTCCAGTCTAGAGGTGAGGATAATGTGCCTGTCCTCCATTGTTGCCAAGTCCACCAGGTGTCTGTACAAGGGGGGGGATGTCTCCATCTCCTATTCATCCGCAGCAGTTACAATCTATGGGGCAAAACAGTGAGCAGCTGGTCAGTATCCCACATTTCCAAACACTACACTTCATTGCATGTTGTGATTGTAACGGTATATTGTTGGATAGCTCCAAATGGTGCTTATGTGTACTGTGACGCAGTTAGGTGCCATGGCCTGCCCCCCCCCCACTGAAATGGCATCCGCCTGTCATGTATAGAAGGACATGTGGAAATGAGGTACTTCGCTGACGTTGTGCGCCGTTGCGGGAGGTGGTCGAGAACCGGTGTGCAACTCCTCTTTGGTTACTATTGGGCCCTATGGGTTACAGTGGCCAATAGTGATGTATACCGGCGGTGACGGTACGCACCACCGCTGACGTGACCATCATTTTCTATCTGTTCACTCACTTGCTACCTGACCTTCAACAGGAGAGGACCTACGCTGCATGTGCTGCTGTGACCTGTGTCTGAAACCGACCATGGCTCGTGTCATTGGGGAAAGGGCCTCTGCCTTCACCGTGGCACAGTTGGAGAGACTGGTGGATGTGGTCCTACCCCAGTACCGAACGCTGTATGGGCCTCCAAACCAAAAGGTGAGTACACTGTGAGCACGATGCATGGGGCATGAATACATGGAGTGGTGTGTGTGAAGGCCTCATGTGATGGGGGTTGGTGGAAGGGCCCTGGGCAGCATGCTGCATGTATGGTGGGCCATGTGAAGGGCTATGGTGGGCCATGAGTGTAACAGGCAGGTCGGTCTGACTGATACCTTTTCCTATGTGTATTTGGTCAGAGCCCATCAGAAAAGGGGTATATGGCGTGCCATCACCAAGGACGTGTGGACCCTGGGGGTCTACGGCAGGTGGAGCACCCACTGTCGGAAACAGTGGGAGGACCTGAGACGCTGGGCACGGAAGATGGCAGAGGCCCAGCTGGGGATGGCCTCCCAATGAGGAAGGGGTGCCCATCGAACCCTGACCCCCTAGATGACCGCATACTGGTGGTGGACTATCTGGAGCTGGAAGGGCACTTGGGGGCATCACAGCAGCCATAAGGGGGTGAGTACAATGCCCCAATATACTACTTGCGCATGGTGGGGTGGTATCCGGGTGAGGGATGTGGGCCTGTGGGTGCCCCAGGCCAGGCCGGACATTGCAGGGTAGGTCCCATGTTGGGCACGGTCTGATGTAAACTTCCTCCAACCAACCTAGTAGGCATCCACTACTGGGCAGGGGTCTGTGGGTCTCAGGTATACTGCAATGGGCGTTACGTGTCCCTGTCCATGGGCTGGTGACTAGCATTGTGACAGGTAATGCATTGCCTAGTGCGTAGGACTGTTCCCTGTGTGTTTGTGTCATGTACGCCAACGGTGGTGTTGTTGCTGCCATTGACCAAGTGTATCCTTTGTCTCTACCCCCCCTTTTTGTTTTGTCACCCTGTCCTTATGTGCATTAGCATCATCTGGCAGAGGAGCAGAGGCACCGGCAACAGAGAGAGCTGCATCCCACAGGGCCCATGAGGCCGAATCCACCAATGGTGAGGGCACCAGTGGGACAGAGGGCAAGGGGAGCACCACGGTGGAGACTGGAGGGTACAGTTCGGACAGTGATACCTCCTCCGATGGAAGCTCCCTGGTGGTGGCGGACACCTCTGTGCCCACCCCAACTACAGCAGCCCCTCAGCAAGTTTCCCGTGCCCGTTCACCCAGGAGGGTGGGCATCTCCTTCGCCCTAGGTACCTCAAGCCCTGCCCAAGTTAGTCCTGCTGCCCTGAGTGAGGAGACTATTGACCTCCTGCGATCCATCTGTGTTGGGCAGTCAACCATTGCATTCCTGGAGGGCATTCACACTGGCATGGCGGCTCAACAAAGATCAGCCATTGTCCCTGTTTCTAGCCTCCCCCCTCCAACTTCCTCTACCCAAACCCATTCCCCTCAACCCCATCCTATCCAAAGCACACAGGCAGACCAGCATGCACACAAGACAACACGCAGGAGTGGTTCAGGCAAACACAAGCACCACACATCATCCCACAGGCACTCACAAAAACACCATCCAGATGCAGACATACCACCATCCACTGCCTCCACTGTGTCCCTCTCCTCCTCATCCTCCACTTCCCTCCCAGTTGAGTCTACACTCACACCTGCATGCACCACATCCTCATCCATTACCACCATCACCAACACACCTATCAGTACACACCCCTCACTGGCAGTCACCACCCCCACATCCATGCACACATTCCCTATGTCCTCTGCCATTGTGTCTGTGCCCCCTCCTCCCAAAGTACAGGAACATCATCCAGCCCATGCACCTGCACCCAAAATCAGCAGACACCACCTACAACCACTTCCTCATCCTCCACTCCCAAACCTTCACCCTCTTCCCACCCCAATGTACCTAAGAAGCTTTTCCTCTCCACCGTTGACCTCTTCCCTACCACTCCCCCCGTCCTTCACATCGGGCCAGGGTGGTTAGAACCCAGGCAAGCACCTTAGCCACCCAGTCCACAGGCCAGAGTAATATTGACAGCTACTCCAGTTGGGAGAGGATCCCGTGCACCAGGCAGCCACACCGAAAGGGTGCCTGCACCAGGTGCTGCAAGGAAGACCAAGGAGGCACCACCAGCTGAGTCAAGGAAGGGCAAGGAGGCACCCCCAGCTGCTTCAAGGAAGGGCAAGGAGGCACCACCAGCTGCATCAAGGAAGGGTAAGGAGGTACCCCCAGCTGCTACATGGAAGGGCAAGGAGCAATCCCTGGCTGCTGACAGGAAGGGCAAGGGGCCTGCACCAGCAGGCATGAAGGACTGGAGGCCTGGTGCTGGGACTCACTCGGAGCCCCCACCACCAACCATGGGGGTTCAGTCGTCCGAGGCTACAGGGGAAGGGCTGGAGCCTCCCCCGCCACTGCCAGCACCGCCAACAGCACCACTGCCAGCAGCAGCATCCCCAGTGGGCAGCCGTCTGAGGCTGCAGGGGATGGGCTGGAGCCTCCCCCACCACTGCCAGCATCGCCACCAGCACCACCACCACCACCAGCACCACTGCCAGCAGCAGCAGCCCCAGTGGGCAGCCATCCGAGGCTGCAGAGGATAGGCTGGAGCCTCCCACCACCACTGCCAGCACTGCCACCAGCACCGCCACTTGCACCACTGAGCAGCCATCACCGCCGTCAGACAGTGTGTAGTCCTGCATCCATGGGCTGTTGTGCGGCCTGGCGCCTGCAAATCCTGTGGGTCTGACACCCAGGTGAGAGACTGTGACCTTGCACTCCCCAAGATCTGCATCACAGGGCACAATGCCCCCTCCTGAACCAGTGGAGAAGCCATCCACTCACCCCATCCTTCCCAGGATGAAGCACACTGGGCACTATGTCCCTCCAGAACCAGTGGAGAAGCCATCCACTCACCGCATCTTTCCCAGGATGAAGCACACTGGGCACTATGCCCCCTCCAGAACCAGTGTAGAAGCCATCCACTCACCCCATCCTTCCCAGGAAGAAGCACACTGGGCACAATACCCCCTCCAGAACCAGTGGAAGAAGCCATCCGCTAGAGAGACTGTGGCTTTGCACATCCCAGGACCAAGCAGTGGGCAAACCACCCACTAGAGAGGCTGTGGCCTTGCACTCCCCAGGACCAAGCAGTGGACAAACCACCCACTTGAGAGACTGTGGCCTTGCACTCCCCAGGTCCAAGCAGTGGGCAAACCACCCACTAGAGAGACTGTGGCCTTGCACTCCCCAGGACCAAGCAGTGGGCAAACCTCCCACTAGTGAGACTGTGGCCTTGCACTCCCCAGGACCAAGCAGTGGGCAAAGCACCCACTAGAGAGACTGTGGCTTTGCACTCCCCAGGTCCCAGCAGTGGGCAAACCACCCACTAGAGAGACTGTGGCCTTGCATTCTCCAGGACCAAGCAGTGGGCAAACCACCCAATAGTGAGACTGTGGCCTTGCACTCCCCAGGACAGTGCACAGGGCATGTTGCCCCCTCCAGGATCAATGGTGGTGCCCCCCCATTCCCCGTCCCCCTGAGGTGCCCGTCTATTTTCGACCTGATGCCCCTGCAGTGTTCTCTCTGTGTTGTTGCAAGAGTGAGGTGGGCCTTGGCCTATGTGTTGTGGCCCTGTGGCCCATGGATATTGAGGACTGGGCAGTGTCCCTACATTTGTAAATATGTATATACATTTGGATTTTGATGCACTTATTCATACAATTTTATCGTATTACACTCTCTTTCTTCAAATCAGTTTGTCCTTGCATTATTCCTGAGGAGTATGGGGTAAACATGTTATGTTGCTACATCTGGTTGTGTGTATGGTGTTGGGGATGGGGGTGTTGCGTGTGTGTGTCACACTCTTTTTCCTCCCCCTTCCTTGTGTCCTAGGAGGAAGTACTCACCGTGGTCGTCTTCGCTGGTGTTGGTGTTCATAATGAAGCAGAAGGTAGATGAGCATGAGGAATACTTGCAGGTTGGGCTCCATGACGTTGTGGTTGTTCCCTGACTCTCCACAGGTCATTCGTTTGACTTCTGAGTTCTGTTTACGCCAGGTTTTTGATGTTGGTGGTACCGCCCCGGAAAAGGTGGCAGATAGGCCGGTCATAATAGAGTGGGCGGTAGATTGTCTTCTGCCTGGCTGTTGGCGGTTACCGCCATGGTGCTTGTTGATTCCATCCTGGTGGTCGGTGTGTTAAAATGGCTGTCTATCTGAGCGTTTTCCGCCGTGGTCATGATTCTATTTTTGTTACCGCTGGCCTGTTGTGGTATTTACCGCCGCTTTATCACCGACCGCCAGGGTTGTAATGAGGGCCTATGTCTGTTCCAACTACGAGAAATGCTCCACCATGGTCTTGTGTCTGTGACAAAACACTAACATTCATGGATGACATAGTCAGATGTGGTAGGTGTATAGTGGAGATACCTGACCTTACATGCACCGTACTAAGGGACCCAGGTGAAAAATAGCTGTGGGCCCTCCCAAAGCCTGCGCTGTGCATGTGTTGAAAGTGCCTGTCAAGAATCATGTAATAGAAGGCAGGTGAAACTTCTGCAACAAAATACTTAATCCTACCAATGTGGGACACACACTCCCATACACTTCATGGCTGGCAGAACCATCATCTGCCATAAAAGGTCACTAGGGCATATAAATGAAAGGAAAATGACAGAGTGCAACACTGTGCCAAAATAGATCTGTGTTGTCCCCAGTGCTTGCACAAAAATTAGCTACCAGCACCAACCCAGGCATCCTTGCACCATCGTGAAAGGACGTCTGCATTGAGGGCTGTGATTGTTTACATGTGTGACGGGACACCTCCTGCACATAAACTACCATGTCTGACATTTTGCTCCCACTATGCATGCAGCAGTATTCAGCACACATCGAAATTCCAAAAACGGGAGGAGGAATAAAAGTATTCCTTCTTGTTGCGCCTTGCTAATGCCACCCCTGGAGTGGGGTTAGGTATTGCTGCTGCCTCAGGTTTAAAAAAACTCACAAATCAGAGGCAGCAAAAAAATGCTATGGGTGTTGCTATGGCAAAGAGCTGTGTGTGAAGGGGCTGTAGTCACAAGGTGGCATCAAGCTACAAAAATTGGCATAACAGCACCTTTCAATATGGGGCAGGGCATAACGCCAGTGGAGCTTCTATAAAAGTGATGCTATGGTGGCGCAAGGTGCTCAAAATGCTGCCCCGGAGTGTCACACTGCATGCATAGTGCAACATGTTAAAATTAATGGCACAATCTTGCTTTTTAGGGCAACAATGCTGTATCAACATCTGAAACCATTGTGGTACTAGGAAGTGGCATGTGCCATGTAAGAATAGTATACTGCTCCAAATATGGACTACACAACACATGAGCCTAAATCATGGCCATCACTTCTGGGAACAACATAAAAACTTGCCAGGCCTTTAAGCCACTACCCAAGTTTGTCATGTCCATCAACACAGTCTAAAGAAACCATTCCACAAGAACAGGAACATAGAGTACACCACAAGCAAGTTTGTGTCACAACTCCAACAAAATAGTACAACTGCCATGGGACGTTCCAAACCTCTATCAACACTTCTAGCTCTCTATCCATTGCAGCTGGCCAACAATATGGCATCCAGCCATGGGTGATGACCCCTTTTTTCAATCCCACAATGGTGGAATGGTGGGCCTACAATGAGGGACACAGAAAAACCCGCAATGTGGTGGAGAGGACATTTGGCCTCCTAAAATCCAGGTTCAGGTGTCTGGCCCTGACAGGAAGAAGTCTCTTACATGCTCCACCACTTGTTTGTAAGATAATCTTGGCATGTGTAATCCTGCACAGCATCTGTGTCTGGACAAATATTCCCTGAGAGGAACAGAATGATGTTCTCAGGGAGGGTGAGGATGATGTTGGAGCTGATCATATGGAGGGGGAACACATGAACACTGCAGCCAGAGTTCTTAGGCGACTCCACATTGTGGAGAACTTCTACACATAACCACAATACTTTAAACATCACCTTGTAAATAGCACTAATAAATCACTTTGCACCTGACTTTCCTTGGTCTACTCATTCTTGACTACATGCTCCATTGGAATGTGACTCTAACCACAGTGAGCAGGTAGGTAACACAATGGTGACCAGTATGGTAGCAACAACATTTGTAACATGTGTGGGTCTACTGCCACCATATCAAACATCAGTGACACACAATTTGCGGGCAGTGGAATCCTGAAGGCCTAGATCCATGCACCACCAGATATATTGTCCCGTCAAGTGGGAAAGGTGTCAATACCTACCGCATCCAACACAACAAAACTATGCAGAACAGGATGAAGGCAAGGGGGGCACACATGAGGTACGGGCTTTCACCAAATGGATAACAAGTCATTTAGGAACAGTACACTGTCACAACTTATGGTGACAGTAGCATTGCCTGCATGTGTGACAAGGGTGGTACATCATTGTGAATTGTGGTCCCTCAGTTAAAGCCCAGGGATTGTAACCAATATCCCATCCAGAGCCTGCACAGTGTATCCATGGGAATGTTTCCCAGCACTGCCAGTGTGCACAACCTGTGAACAAGGTGGGCTGTACCTCACGTATGGCACACACACATTGGCTGTGGAGTGCACAATGGCTTGCCTTGACTACATATGCAGCTATGGGTGTAGAATCAATATCCAAACACTTGACCCATTGCCACCATCCGTGGATATTTTGGGACAATGCACCACCACATATTCAACTGGCTTGAATGTAGCCAGAGTAGCAAATAATCACAATGCACATAAAGTGCACACTTGTCACACAAATCTCCCGTCCTGCCACATGGCTATCCCAAATCTAGGCAAACATATGCATACTGATGTATGGGGGTATGTTCTAGGTAGCAATGGTTTTGCCAGGATCAACAATGCTTAATTGTAGGAGGCTGGCCTGGCTTATAGTGGGTACCTAATGGTACTTACACCTTGTGCCAGGTCCAATTATCCTTTATTAGTAGATTAGTAGTGTTCTAGTAGCTTAGGCTGATAGATGTAGCTATAGCAGAGCAGCTTAGGCTGAACTAGGAGACATGCAATGCTCCTACTATACCAATTATATCATATAGCACTATATCATAAGAATCACAATACTCAGAGTTACTAAAAATAAAGGTACTTTATTTTAGTGACAATGTGCCAAAAATATCTTAGAGGATATACTCCCTTAGGAGGTAAGTAAAATACACAAAATATAAACACAAACCAAAATCAGGTAAGTAAACAGTTATAAAAGTAGTGCAAACACTGTAGAATATAATAGGATGCAATTGGCTTATGGGCATGCGAACCACTTAGGGACCCCAGGCCTAGTCTAGTGTGTAGAGGGTCGCTGGGAGTGTAGGAAAACACTTAGGGTGTCCAAGATACCCTACCCTAAGACCCTGAAAAGTAGGAGAAAGGTTACCCTACTTCCCCAGAAACACACTAAAGTCGTGATAGGAGATTCTGCAAAGACCACAACAGACTGCAAAGCACTGAAGACGGATTCCTGGAACTGAGGACCTGCAAAGGAAGGGGACTAAGTCCAAGAGTCACAAAAGTGTCCAGGGGGGGCAGAAGCCCACTAAACCCCGGATGAAGTTGCAAAATGGCTGCCTCTGGGTGGAAGAAGCTGAAGATTCTGCAACAACGGAAGATGCCAGGAATGTCTCCTTTGCATAGAAGATGTCCCACGGCGTGCTGGAGGATGCAGAGTTGTTTCCATGCAAAAAGACCACAAACAAGCCTTGCTAGCTCCAAAGGTCACAGTTGAAGAAAATGGGTGCTGCCCGGGCCCTGGAAGGACCAGGAGGTCACCCCTTGGAGGAGGAGACAGAAAGGGCACTCAGCAATACAGAGAGCCCACACAGAAGCAGGCAGCACCCACAGAAGCACTTGAACATGGGTTCAAGAAAACTGAGCACAGCGGTCATCTCAACATTACAAAGGAGGGTCCCACGAAGCCGGTGGTCAATTCAGTGAGTTGAGCAATGCAGGACGGAATTCTGGGGACCTGGGCTGTGCTGTGCACAAAGGATTCCTTGCAAAAGTGCACAGAAGCCCTAGCAGCTGCAGTTCACACAGTACACAGGATTACTGTCTGGTGTGGGGAGGCAAGGACTTACATCCACCAAATTTGGACAGATGGACCACTGGACTGTTGGGGTCACTTGGATCCATCTCCTGTGTTCCAGGGACCACGCTCGTCAAGATGAGAGGGGACCCATCGGACCAGTGAAGCAGAAGTTTGGTGCCTGCAGTAGCAGGGGGAAGATTCCGTTGATCCACAGGAGATTTCTTCCTGGCTTCCAGTGCAGGGTGAAGGCAGACAGCCCTCAGAGCATGCACCACCAGAAAACAGTTGAGAAAGCCAGCAGGATTAGGCGCTACAATGTTGCTGGTAGTCTTCTTGCTACTTTGTTGCAGTTTTGCAGGTGTCCTGGAGCAGTCAGCAGTCGATCCTTGGCAGAAGTCGAAGAGGGAGATGCAGAGGAACTCTGGTGAGCTCTTGCATTCATTATCTGAAGAGAAGCCCACAGGAGACACCCTAAATAGCCCTCAGAGGAGGATTGGCCAACTAGTCAGGTAAGTACCTATCAGGAGGGGTCTCTGACGTCACCTGCTGGCACTGGCCGCTCAGAGGCCTCCATTGTGCCCTCACACCTTTGCATTCAAGATGGCAGAGGTCTGGGACACACTGGAGGAGCTCCGGGCACCACCCCTGGGGTGGTGATGATCAGTTGAGTGGACACTCCCCTCTCCTTTGTCCAGTTTCACGCCAGAGCAGGGGCTGGGGGATCCCTGAACCAGTGTAGAGTGGCTTATGCAAGGAGGGCACCATCTGTGCCCTTCAAAGCATTTCCAGAGGCTGGGAGAGGCTACTCCTCCCCAGCCCTTAACACCTATTTCCAAAGGGAGAGGGTGTAACACCCTCTCTCAGAGGAAATTCTTTGTTCTGCCTGCCTGGGACTGGGCTGCCCAGACCCCAAGAGGGCAGAAGCCTGTCTGTGGGTTGGCAGTAGCGGTAGCTGCAGTGAAAACCCCAGAGAGCTGGTTTGGCAGTACACAGGGTCCATGCTGGAGCCCCGGGGATGCATGGCATTGGCACCACAATACCAGATTTGTCATGGGGGGACAATTCCATGATCTTAGGCATGTTACATGGCCATATTCGGAGTTACCATTGTAAAGCTACATATAGGGATTGACCTATAAGTAGTGCACGCGTGTAATGGTGTCCCCACACTTACAAAGTCCGGGGAAATTGCCTTGAACTATGTGGTGACACCTTGGCTAGTGCCAGGGTGCCCTCACACTTAGTAACTTTGCACCTAACCTTCACTAGGTGAGGGTAAGACATATAGGTGACTTATAAGTTATGTGAAATAACATGGACATTATTTCACCCAGGTTGCAGTGCCAGTCCTGTGTAAGAATGGTCTGAGCTCCCTATGGGTGGCAAAAGAAATGCTTAAGCCCATAGGGATCTCCTGGAACCCCAATACCCTGGGTACCTAGGCAACATATACTAGGGAATTATAAGGGTGTTCCAGTGTGCCAATTAGAATTGGAAAATTGTCACTAGCCTGCAGTGACAATTTTAAAGGCAGAGAGAGCATAAGCACTGAGGTTCTGATTAGCAGAGCCTCAGTGACACAGTTAGGCACCACACAGGGAACACATTCAGGCCACAAACTATGGGGTCCTGGCTAGCAGGATCCCAGTGAGACAGTAAAGACACATTGACATATACTCACAAACTGGCCACAAGTGGGGGTAACAAGGCTAGAAAGAGGCTACCTTCCTACATTGACTTGACAGCATGTATATCTAGTATGCTGTGTACAACTACATCACACAATACAAAGAAATACACGACACCCATTGTCACTCACATGACAGGACAAGTGCATGATGGCAATATTAACAATTAGTCCCATACATGTTTTGGCCTACAACATCGCAATCAGGTGTGGAATGTGCTTTCTCTGTCCAACATTGTTGAAATATGTCTGAGACACAACCCCAAACAGAGTGGGAGTAGACCTACCCATATATGTTGCAATTGGCTAATTATCTCTCCAGCACTGAGATGATGTGACACCTCGATATCAGTCAGTCATGGTAAAAGTTACCTATGCTGTGCCATGCTAGAAGAAATGCTAACACTTTGTACAATAGACATACTGGATGTACTGCTTCCAGACACCCACACATACTTATAAATACACATGGGATGCCAAATGGAGACAACAAAAGTAGTGTGTCAGGAGTGATGTAATTTGTGTGGAATACATGACAACTCACAAATACAGACAATGGAACTGTACATATCAAGTTGGCAGAAGGAGATGTGAACATCTTCCATGAACACAAGTCACATGTTGCATCACGTCCATGTATATATAGACAATGTTGCAGTAAGGGATGTGCATAAACTGCTAACAGACTAAAGAATAGGAGCAAAATCAAGCACCGCTGGGCAGATCTGGTGTTGAGGGAGCAGGATCTGCTCGACCATTTGGGAATAGAGATGGGTGGAACAATTGGTAAGTCTCCCACTGCCATACAACCTCATTTTGTTAGCATATACATGACAGTTGCTGTTAAGTTTGAGTGCTGCATGCAATGGATGTGGACATGTCGTATGCAACCTGTATGAAGAGTCCATGCCCCACGTTAGGGCTGCATTTCAATTGTACAACAAGGAAGCAAATGCAGGACAGATGCATTATTTACCATGCACAACCATCTCCAAGTGTTGTGATGCAAGCATATTGTAACTAAGTAATGAGCAGCTACACATGAGACTTGAGTCATGCAACATGCATGAAAGGGAGTCCCAAAACAATGTTGGGATCCCAAAGTTTCATGTGCTGAGTCAGAAGATAATTCCCTAGGTATCATTTCCCAGCACTCAGAATGGTGTCTATGAGAAGCTATGTAATGTGGGCATGCAAATGTATGAGAAGGACCCCCATGTACTCAGCAGTAGTTTTGATGATCTGTTGTATCTCCTGCTGAGTGCATCATTGACTTTACATGAATAGATGATGTTGAATGACACATGCATCATGCTGTGACATATTTCTGACCACACATACACATGGCGGTGAATAGGGGGTGCACTGAGGGCCACAAGGACAGTACAGATGCAATTGGTAATGCACCACTGTAGTTCTGTCGGGCCCTTTGTGTAATTAGCCAAGGCCATCTAATGATCATGCCATGGTCCAGACTACTGGCAGTTGCATATTCCAGGTCATTGTGTATCACAGACAGTCTATACAATGTCAATAACCGGACACAAGTGCTGAGTCAGTTCCACAGGCCTGCCGCTTCTCACTGACAGTATGGGGCTGCCCTGTATCAGTTCCATCACTGGCATACTACTCACTAACCCGGTCCACCAGATGCATCCTTTGACCACTAAGCAAATGTGTCCATGTTGAGTCATATTTCTATGCCCATGTACTAATTCCTCACTAGACTAACAATGGTATACCATAGCAGCAATGACAGGTCACACACTACTGGCACTACATCCACGATTTCATCCAGTCAATGTGCAGGTAGGTACAGCAACATCACATGTGTACACTCCCATAGCTAATTTGAAAGTATGTGTGCCTTGAGATGGCACACGCTGATTACTTACTTGACTGAAGGATGTATGATGCCATTCCTCAAAACCTTGGAATACTCACACAACCCCAGGAAAGTAGTTTGTCAGTTTGCTGCGACAATGATGTAGATTTTTACAACACCAGATGCAGGCTGAAATGCCATGGCTGTTACAATGGGCCAGGCACTGTGACAATCGTCACATGCCCCTCAGTTGGAATAAACATTGTTAAGCAGTCCCATATGATAATGGAGGTGTTGTGCTACCAGACAGCTTCATGACAATATCATGTATAAATGGTGCAGTGAGAAGCACCACAGGAGTGTCAGGGCAGTGATGGTTTATAGGTGCCTGGGTCTACCTTATCTGAGAGTACGTGTGATAGAGTGATCATAGAAGTTGGTCAGTTACCTTGATCTACCACTAGGACGACTACCTCATTCAGCCTAACAAGTTTACACTGTACAATGTTGTCCATGTACTGAAAATTGCCTTCTACAGTAAGCAATGTTTTCCATCAATGTCTTGCAGGTGGACCAGCCCCCTACACCATTGGAGAGGTAGCAAGACACCGAAGCATCAAGTAAGTGTCATATTGTGCATCCTGTGAGCCAATACAGGGTATGCTGTGAGTCAGTCAGAGGTGTGAAATACAATGACAGAAGTATTTGATCCTGACCAATGATCTGATATCATAGGAGGATGAATAGTGATGTCATGTGTGTTGGAATGTTATGCAATGAGAATGGCTTGCATGTAGTTCACAGGCCAACATGTGCTGGCATGGAATTGTGTGTAAAAGGAATAGTTATGGCTGTCCACATATTCATTTCTGTCTACCGTAATGGGTCACAGGGCAGCTGTACATGTACATAGCATGCCTGTTGACAACCGCTTTGTCACAGCACCATTGTCAGCACTGTGTGCCACACTTAGCACCCACTTATTGACATGATGTAGAGATGTGGGTTCTATCTGCAGATACTAGGGGGATTATGTAGGAAACACACACACCATAGGTGCCTCAGTAACCTTCAGAGCTAATGTGTTTGTAGGTTAGCCGGAAGCCATTATGTGCTGCACAACAGTCAGTAGTGTACACAATTTGTGGGCAACTCCAGTGCAGATGGTTGTAGGAAACATCTATGATTCTCCCACACCAGGGGCATATGAAAGAGCCCCTAGCGCCACTGAAGCATCACTTAATGTGACTCTCCAGTCGCGCTAATCGCTGCTCATACTTACAAGAAGGTGTAACACCAATTTTTTGTGGTGTTACGCCTCTTTGTAAATATGGACTCCTCCCCACTCCAATGCAGTTTTTGGCATCACAGGGACATACAATTGGTGTCGCTGTGGCTGGGCCACAGCAACACCCATTGTATTTTGATGCTGCCTCAGATCTCTGAGATTCCGTAAACCTGAGGCAGCGCCAAAATCAAATGCCACCCCAGTGGTGGCGTTTGCAAGGCACTTCAAGGAGGAATACTTTCATCCTCCTCATTTTTCACTTTTTCTTTGCATGCTCCATTCTGCAGCACACGTAGAAAGAGCAAAATTGCCAGAACATATTGTTTATGTGCAGAAAGGGACACCAGGACATATGAATGTAGATTTACCTGACCTCAGAATAGCAGGTTGGTTGTAAGCAGCCCCACAAAGATATGGGCCACACCTTGACTCCATAATGAGTGGTCAGGCAGTGATGTGTCACCAGGGGTGTTGAGGAGATGGATAGCATGCCCAGGCCCCCTTGAGGCCATGGAGATAGTAAATTCAGACCTGTAGAGGCGCGTGATCCTCACAAGTTAGGTGACACAAATGTTGATGAGGGTTGTATTTGTTCCTGTCAGCTCTGGGCCCTTTCGATTTACTATGGATTGCTGTCATCTCACTGACATGTACATGATGCTGGTGATGTCTGGTTGGTATTAGACATAGATGTGGATGAAGTCATTGTTGTGGAATGTGTGTGGGACTGTATGTGTTAGTTGCTGTTGCAGTGGAAATTAAAACTCGGTACAAACTCCACCCAATGCTGATGCTTGCTTGTCCTCATATTTCAGCTGCCAACATGACTCTTGAGCAGAGGCGCATGTTCATGAAGAGGCCAGAATGTTACAGTCACATCCTAGAGGTGGAAGCAGAATACCGCTGGAGAGCCAGGTGTTTCAGGTATGAGAAAGCTTCCGGGGAATGGCGTGCCTTTCCATATGGTGGTCCCACAAAGCAGGCACCATGGGACACTTGAGCCAGCACTTCAGGGAGTCCTGGCTCCACCTTCAACACCAACACCAACACCACCTGTCAGCACACAGCCACAGGTACAGCCACCAGCAGCCGGTGTACCGACTCAGTTTGAGCTGGACCTCAGGAAGGAACTGAATGCAATGAAGAAAAAAAAAAAACTGAAAAAATGAACTTTAGGTCTTTTGGACTCCCTCTCAGTTCCTTCCCCTCCCTATTGCAGTTTTGTTAGTTTTGGGTTTGGTTTTAGATAGTTAGCATTAGGTTAGTGTAGGGGAGGCATAAGTTAAGTATGATGTGGGTGGGTTTTTATCATAATGTTTGTATTGGTGAGGGGTTGGGGATCATGTTGGGGTATATGTTTTTATGTAAAAAAAGAAATTCAGAAAATTCCAAAGAAATATATACATTTGTATAGGATAAGGTATTACATGTGTAGTTTAGTAATTGTAATTGTTGTCCTACTTGTAACTTGTTTCTTAAGGGGGGGCAGTATTTAGATTATGGTGTTCCATGTGTAAGATAAATTTAGATTAGGTTAGATGATGTAATTGTTTGATGAGTGTAGGTTAGCTTAGGTTAGGATAGGGTTTAGTTACTATTTAGGATGATGATTTTATCATGAATCCTCTTTATTTTAGCATTCATTTTGTGTCAGTTGCCTGAGTATCTGGGTCTTCTCATGAGTGCACTGGGCAAATTGGGGGAATGGCCAATTGAATCCTTACTGTCTTGTAATCCCTGATTTACCATGTGCTTCCCCTATTGACAAAGGAGCTTTCACATTGGCTGCAACATCACGTCTACTGGTCCATACATTTGCCGTCCAGTGTACCTGCCATTCACAATGCCTATGTGTACTTTGTCTTGGACAGGTAAGTATGGTACTTCAGCTGTCATTGCTGGGGTCCTGTGGTTTCAATATTGGGAACTTTGACACATCTGACAACAGGCACAATTGTAACTGTAACCTGCAACACTGACAGGTTGTTCTGGGACTTCCATCTGTCTATGTTGGCATTGACTTGGTTCTGAGCAATACCTGCCGTACATCAGAAGTAAATGATATATGCAAACACTTTTGAGTTTTTATAAGCAGTTAATTGGTTGTATCAGACAACACCATCATACACCTTTCTCATGTTAGCATCCTTGTGTGTAGCTTGTTGTCCCACAGCCCTGCACTCATGTACTGCTACACTGTAATCATTGCAATAGATTCAGAAAATTAAATCATTCAGCTGAGTAGTTGGATAACAGAAAATGAAAAAACGATAATTGTGTACAAGGTGTTTACATACAGGTGACAGTGTGAAATTGAATTATTATTTTGTTAGTCATGGATATGTAACCCAATCAAAGTACATGCTTAGGAGCAGTGTCCATCAGTGAGATGTAACAATTGGTATGTCAGCGACAATGACAGTACATAGCAGACAAGTCAACAGTGGGTGGGTGAAGAGAGCACATTCCCACTGTCACAACATTGGCATGATCCTAAGGGCAGAACTAAGGAGAATTCCCCATGTGGCACAGACTGGTGCTACCAGGTACTCTTCCTACTGAAATTAATGTGTTCTACATCTTCATGCTGTGATGTGTGTGGTGCCTCTTGTGCCATTGGTGGTGCTGTTGTAGAGGTAGAGGGGGCCACACACACCTCAGGGGATAAAGATATGGAGTCCAAGTTCCCAGCAGCTGCCATTTGTGGTCAAACACAAGGCAACACTGCAGCAAGGAGGGACTGCTGATTTTTCAATATAGCTGCAACATTGCAGAGGTAGACAGCCATGTCTCCCCTGAGGGATGCCACTTCCCGCTGAATGGGCTCCAGCATGTTGTCTGCTAGGCTGCTGCTAGTTTGGGAGGGGAATTGTTGTGGGGAGTGTGTGCCTCAGATGGCAGTTGTGTTTTCATAAGGTGTTGTGAGGCACGTTCACACTCCCTCTAGGCTGCCTGCCGAGGTCTCCATCTCCACCCACACCTGCTTGTCCAACTCCCACTGGATCCTACCACTATCCTCTGAAAGCTGGTGTCTGGGTCCTCAGAGTCCAGGGCCATGTCAGTGCTGGCAGGTGGTATATTTTGGTAGTTGGGTGGTTCATGTGTGGCCCCCGCAATGCTGTGTGTCCTCCTTGCAACTGGAGGTGGTGTCTGATGGGATCTTAGGACATCCTGGAGAGTTGGTTCATTGATGATTGTCAGCTGATCATCAAGGTCATCATTGAAATCCAAGACAGGCAGGCCGACAGGAGTGCAGACATCATCCTCTGCAATGAGATGGTGTAAAATCAATATTAGATTGTTGTGGCAGTTGATATGGCACATAGGGGGTCCTTACAACCTCGGCGGTCTTGCAAAAAGACCGCGAGGCTGCGGGAGACAGAATACCACCATTGCCGGCGGTGTTCCTGGCTCCCTATTATGACATTTCCGCTGGACCAGCAGACGGTAACAGGGTTACCGTCCGCTGGCCCAGCGAAAATGTCACATCAACATTGCTGCCTGCTCGTAATAGAACCGGAGGCAATCCTGATGGCAGCCGGTGCAGTAGCACCCGTCGCGCATTTCACTGGCCGAAATTCGGGCAGTGAAATGCGCGACGGGGCTATGCCTGGGGGCCCCTGCACTGCCCATGCCAAGTGCATGGGCAGTACAGGGGCCCCCAGGGGCTCCCCAAGTCCCCTTACCGCCAGGAGTTCCATGGCGGTGTTTACTGCCACGGACAGGCTGGCGGTCGGGGACTCATAATCCCCAGGGCAGCGGTGCTTGCACCGCTGCCCTGGGGATTATGACCGCCAGGCGGAAGCCTGCCGGTATGTTGGAGGACCGGCAGTATGGCCGTGGCTATTGCGCCACGGTCATAATTGCTGGCGGAACACCGCCACCTTACCGCCGGCCGCCATGGTCGTAATGACCCCCATAATGTATTCGATAGTGAAGGCTCAGTGACTAGTTAAAAGCCCAAGGTTGTTATTGTACATTATGTGGCACATATTTTTAGCCCCCAGTGCCACTAAAGTGTCACGTAAAGGGAAGCTCCTGTGGTACAATGGGCTGCGTCGTATGTACTAGGTAGCATTAAACCACTTATTGTGCCCTGATGCCACCTTGTAAAAATCGGCCCCTTCCCATGCAACACTTTGCGTGGAAGGGGCGTGCAATGGCTGTTGCTATGGGTGGCCCACGCCAACACCCATTGCATTTTGACGCAGCCCCACATTTACTTGTTTTTGTAGACCTCAAGCTGCGCCAATATCTATCACCACCCCAGAGGTGACATTAGCAGGGTGTAATGTCAACATATACTTTATTTCCTCCTCATGTTTTCCTTTGTCAATGTGTGCTGCATTACACTGCACACATGGACCAAGCAGATTATCATACCAGTTTCTTGTTGTGCAGGTAGGTGCTCCTTCCAACACAACAATATTCTCCCCCTCAATGCAGCCTTCCTTGCACTATGGTGCAAGTGATGCAGTGTTGGGACTGGACAGCTAATTTACCACTGGCACAGGGGTGGCCCATATGCTTTTGATTTTTAGTCAAGACTGAATTTACTAAATGTCAGTGCGTGATCCAGCCTAATTTGGTACACAGGCACCCACCTTAATTTCCAGCTCGATCAGGGCCTCTCTCTTCTTTGATGGTGGCATTGCAGCTACTTGTAATATTGCACACATGGGCCCTCGTGATGAGTCTGGCGGTCCTATGACCACTTGACTTGCATTGGTGGTCGGACCACTGCCAACTGCTGCGGTCCGACCACCATATTGGGACCATGGTGTAAGTGCCACGATCCAATGGCCTGGCACTGCCAGGATGTGGCCAGTCTACGGTCTGGCAGTACTACCGGCCTTGATCCTCCAGGCCAGCACTGCAATCAGCACTGCCCCCCAGATTATTATTCCACTTTCCCACCAGCCTTTTCATGGCAGTCTGTCCACAATGTAAAAGCTGGTGGTAATGGGGTGTGGGGTGCCCCTGCACTGCTCATGGGCAGCCCCTTTGCGCTTTTCACTGCCCAATTTACAGGCAGTGATAAGCACACCCCAACATTGGCGCTGGCTATATTACAAGCCAGCGTCAATGTTGTGTGATTCCCACAGAGCGGGCAGCCCGAGACATGGTTTCCACCCACTTTTCCAGCCGGAATCTCGTAATGCCTACTGAAGAGGGAAGACCGCACTGGCGGTCTTTCCAACACAGGACTTTGGCGGGCAGCCCCCGCCGCCGGCCAATTTCATAATGGGCACATTATGTTCACAGACAAGCACCATGTGTTGTATTTGTTCAATTGTTTGCCCATTCCCATGTGTGTGTTATGGTTGTGTCTGGGTTTTTGTGGGTTCACCCTGTATGTGTTTTGTTCCATGGGTTGCAAGCTTTAGTGCAGATTTTACTCTTGTGGCACAGTTCAGCTCAGCAGCAATATGTGTAGCTCAACCAGGTTAGTTACACAGGGAAGTGCCATGTTTACTGGGATACGGGACAGCCCTGCAATTCTCCCTGCAGATGCACTGATTTGGTCTCCCTGCACCGAGATAGGCATTGTTGCTGCATGATGTAGGAGTGGCTGCCTTGAAGGGTTGAATTGTATTTGTGCAGGGTGGTGTCACTTTCTGCACATCTACAAGTCATGTTAGCTAAGGTATCATTTCAATGTGTGCTGCAAGATGTGGCACATGTGTACTGGCAATGCAACAAGGAGGTAGGGGAGCATTTTTACGACTTACACCACCCTGAGCCCACTCAATGCTATTGACTTACGTCCTAGTCTCAGATGTCTACGTTTTGTGGGTACAGGAAGTTTGACAACATGCAAGGGGTGTTGTGATGGCACAGCCCCAGGCACAGTATTTACACGTCCCTTCCAGCCAATGTGCTGCATATTCACATGGTGGAGTATAGCCCTGGTGATTGGTCTATATCCACTTTGTGTATATGTTGGGCGGCATAGACCAACCAAAGGGTGTGTACATGTGTTACTTGTATAGGGATGGGGCATCTGTAATCAGGGTGCATGTGTCCCCATGCACTCCTTTAGCATACATTGGATGTGTCCTATCTACCTCCCCCTTCTGGCATATGTAAGATTCCCGTTAATTCCCCCATGCAACTTACCCTGCATTTGTGGTGGTGGTTGGTAGTCTGCGCTGTCCTGTCCTTGGATTCCTGTGACCAGCTCTTCCAGGTTGACCGCTGCAACCATCTCCTCCAGCTCATCCAGGTCCTCCAGCAGTGCAGGACTTCCACCTCCAGACTGCAGTGCTGCCTTTCTGTTCTTGGCCAATTTCTCCTTAGTTTTACGCTTGCATTCATGCCAGCGCTTCTTGCACTCAGTGACAGTTCTCGTCACTTCTGCCACGCAGTTGATTTTGTCCACTATTTGCTGCCATATAGCCTCTCTCTTACCAATTGGCAATTGGGAGGTGACGAAGAACTGGTGTTGGCGCTCTGTCACCTCTCTGCCAAGGGTGTTGTGCTCTTCCACATTGAAGCAACATTTTTTCTTCTCCTTCTCCAGGTACTTCTGTAGCTCTTCCTGGCTGGTGATTGGGCAATTGCAGTCTCCCTAGGGTCTCTCCTGGCCTTATTCTTCCATTTTCAATTGCACTTGCACTTTTTCCTGCTTGTGCATTTAAATTTGGTGCTAGTGTGGGCTAAAAAGGGTGGTAACCTTTTTACGACATGTTAACATGCCGCAAAACGGTTTTGCGCCACTTTTGCAGCATTACCGTCATTATTCATTATGACAGGGCGCAATGGTTAACGTTGTTTTTTTACACTCACCATTCCTTTGTGCCGACTTGCGCCATTCCATTAATATAGCTCCTGACTTGCACTGAGGAATGGCACTAGCAGGCACAAAGATTTTTTATGCTAAACTGTGTTAGCGTTTTGCATCAAAAAGTATAAATCTGCCCCATCGTACCTGATACGTTGGGTATGACAATGGCAAGCTGGCAAATGGGGGCAAGAAAAAAACTTCAGTAATAGTACAAAAGTATAGTGTGTCTTTCTGTGGTTTATACTCTATTTTGAGCTGTTGAGGGAAGGTCACTTAAAGTCTTCATGATTATCATTTGAACTGTAGAAGCCCCTTCATCATAAGCATTGTCTACTTCCTGATCCTCTTGTTCTGGCATAAGTTTCTGAAATAGCAAATCTGAATTGTGCAGCGTAATATTAATGAATCAGCAGGGACTCAATGGAAAGGACAGCTGGCATTGATGAAGTAGCCAATGTAAATGAGGAAAGCTTTGACAAGGCAACTGATGTCTATGGAGCTGGCTTTATGGAAAACTAATTGGAACAGGCAGCAGGGAGCTGCTGACAAGTGGGCAACAAAGAGTACAGAATACAGCAGTTAGTCTCATCCTGAGTATTCCCAATGGAATTAATCACGGCAGAGAAGCATTAAACAAACAAAGGAAAATTCAGTTGGATTTCAGTGTGCTGGCATTGAACCAGGGAGACAAGAAAACAGAAAGTGTATTTACATGGTATTGCGTCCTTACCAAGCAGTCTTTGCCCTGCAAGACTTTATCATTGAGTAAGTACCAGGAGCCTTATTACAAACAGGGCACATTTTCTTTGTTTATGCACGGTGCACCTTAAAACAGGTGCGCCGGTTGCAAACAAAGAAAGTGCACCCTACAACATTGAATGCACTGCCCTCAGGGCATTTGCAAAGTCGTGCTGCCCTGGGAGTAGCGCATTCAAGTGAAAAACAGAGACCCATATTTATACTATTTGAAGCAAAACTTTGTTTGTGCAGTTTTGCATCCAAAAGTATAGGGCCTGCTTGAGCCATTCCAGGGCACCAGCCACTCGCCATATTAATGGAATGGCACAATCTGGCGCAAAGGGTGGGCTAGCGTAAATTAAAATGACGTTAGCCGAGTAGGGTTGGGGGTGGCGGTATTGGAGAATGATGTTTTGCACCAAAAAATGATGTAAGGCTGGTTGGAGTAACAAAAGATGACTCTAACCAGCCTAGGGTCTTTTCTTGACACAAAACCATCCATACCACATGACTCCTGTCTTATAAAAGGCAGGAGTCATACCCACCACCGCAGTGGCCAGCACAGGGGACAAGAGTCCCCTGGGCTTGGCCATTGCACCCATTTCAGGGCCCCCAATGGCACTTTAAATAGTTTTTTCAGCTACTTATCTCTACTTACCTGTACTTATCAGGGATGGTGTCCGCCATCCTGCAGTGTCCCTCTGGTGTGGGTGGGGGCACCTGTGAGCTCTTTCCATGGAAATGGGTCCACAGGTCCCCCAGGCGTTAGATAATGGTGCTAAGCAGGCTTAATGCCATTATTCAGGCCGCCTCCCTCCCGTGCACCATTTTTGCATGGGAAGATAAATAAGGCGTTAGAGCCATAAAGTCATTTTTTGGATGGGAACGCCCACCTTGCATTTCATTGATGTAAGGTGGTTTCACGCTTCCATAAAATGACTTTAACTCCAATATTTTGGCACTAGACTAATCTAGTATCATAATATATATATGGAGTTAAATTTGCACTGAAATTAGCCTCAAAATAAATTATGCTAATTCAACGCAGACAGAGTATAATTATGGGCCAGAGTGGCTTTGAAGCAGCCGCTCTGTGTTTCACTGTGCAGGCGGCAACCCACTTGCACTTTTAAGGGGGATTAGAGATCCCCTTGCAGGCGGATGCAGTAAGTGACTGTACCTGCCTGGAAGGGGATGTCTGGGGGTCCATAGCACCCCTTTTCCCCCTTCAGAGGGCCACCATCAGGGGGCAGATTGATGGGGTTCTTTGCCTCTGTCTCTGCCCCCGCGTCTACAATGCGACTCAGGCGCAGAGGTAAAGGGTTTCCCTCATTTGAATGGGCCACGCCCTCATGCAAATGAGGGAACATCCTGTGGTGATAGTGTCGCATAGGCTCTCATTATTCTAATGAGACTACTGGATTTTGAGAAGTCTGACCCACTGTGGGTAACACCTGTCGGTCTAAATCCGGGTTTTGCTCCGGCTAACTAGCAATGCCTCATCTCTACCAAAATATAGGAATGATTGGGCAGCCGAGCACATGACACATTAGGCTTCTCAGGGAAGTCGTGGTCACTCAGGTCAATCCGCTTCTCTCATTCACAATTCAGTCTCATATATAAATGACAAAAAGAGGCAGTATAAGTTTTAATAACTGGTTTAATAAAACAACAGCATTTTAGATAGCAAACCATGAGCTGCAATAACCAGGACGACACAACAAGACAATATTAAAATGGTGACGAGGAGAGTGAAGCATAAGAATAACGCTATCATGTTGTCACTAGGATTTATGGACTACTTCCTACCTAAGCCATAATCTGAGCACAGCATGTTAAGCTCTAATTCTGCCCTTCAGGTTCCCCCGGGAGGACATCAACCCTCATACCAGAGCAAAGGCCTGTAGTCTGCATTAGCATCTGCAGCAAAGCATTCAGCAGTCAGCAGACAGTCATGGATCCCTGGCTGGAATCTCCCTCTTAACGTGTAATGGGACTAGGAAGTGTTTTTATAATAACACAGCTGATGTTCTAAGAAAATGTCCCTACGTAAGGATGTGTATTTTCTACGAATGTTGGAGACTAAGGGCCAGAGGTATGAAAAAGTTTTGCACTCGCAAACGGTGCGAATCGGTAAATTCGGCCGTTTGCGAGTGCAAAACAGTGGTCTGCGATGCATGAAAGGCATTCGCAGACCCCACATGAGAAATCGCTAAAATTGCGATTTCTTGCATTGCAACCTGGAAATTGCGAGTTGCAATTTGCAATTCGCAAATTCCAGGTCGCAAGGCTATGCTGCAAAAAATCGCAAATTGCGATTTTGCGCAGAATGGCATTTTGCACATGCAAAATACCATGATATGCAACCAGGTGGTAACCTGGTGCAAAATTTAAAAATGCAGTTAAACTACATTTTTAAATTAAACATGTAAAGCACACATGCTCTTTTGGCATGTGTGTACCTTACGTGTTGCAAAAAATTATTCTGGGGTGCAGCAGAGGGGGCCTTAGGCCCCCAGCACCCTGGCCTTTTGCATTTTCAAAATTGCGATTTCTGGTTCAGAAATCGCAATTTTAGAAATGCAAAAAATTTGCAGCTATGGGCCAACAGGCCCATAGCTGCGAATGGGGCCGGTATCGCAATTTGCGATTCGGTAATAGCATTTGCGATTTTTAAGAAATCATTATTACCGAATCGCAAACGTGATACATGGCCCTTTGCGAGTCGGTAATAGCGATTTCTTAAAAATCGCTATTACCGAATCGCAGTGGGCCGTGATGATACATCTGGCCCTAAACTTCTACCACGTTCACCGGCAATGTACCAAACTGTAGCCTTGACTGAAGCACAAAGTGATCAAGAATGTCTTGTTTGAGAACACAGTACTGGGCTAAGCAAAAACAGTTAGATAGATGAAAATAAAACAAGACCATAAAACTGATTATTGTAAAAATAACAATGCGAAGCCGAATAAAATATATCTAGGTCAAAGTGCACAGCGGCCTAGTGTGTTAAACTAACGTGCATGGAGCTATAACTAAAATGGCTACACAACAATAGCACTGTCACTATATGTGCACCAGTGCTATCTGTATTACAGAAAGGGCCGTACAAGCATCTGTGGCCCTTTCTGTAATACCATGGTGCCCTGGGGGCTCACAAAGTAGACGCACATGCCTGTTGATCCCCGGGGCACTTTGTATAATGCAACCCCAGACAGATAAATACCACGGGCCCTTTTTTGGTACTTTACCTCACAGTACTTTACCACCCAGATATGGATATCAGATGTTACAAGTGCATTGCGTGATAAATGCATATACTGTGAAGCCCATTGTAGTACTAAAACACGTTGTAAAGTTCAACTGGTTGTAACGCCCGCAGGGTAAAAGTATGCTGGGTAAAGCCTTGCTTTGTATTCCATTTACACTAATAGTGGCAGCAGAGTGCTAGCTACGAGGAGATGAAGTAGCAAATGACTGTCGACTGCTGAACTTCACGCTTTTTAGGCCCCGTCTAAAGGCAATGTTGAAGCTCCATTGTGAACAAAACTAATATACGTAGAGGGCTTTAGGTCAGCTCACTGCTTACCAGTGGTTGGCGTTTCTTGTCAATTTCATGTGCTTGTTTCTTATTTAATGACTTTCGTTCCTCTTATGAGGTTTGTTCCCTTACCTCAGCAAAGTTTTTTTTTACCATCCTTTCGACTGGATTACTTGTATACGCCCACTGATTACATTAAGGTAACAACAACTTCTTTTTACATACATCACTCCCTTGGGCTGCAATGTTTGCTTGCTCTTTCACTGGTATGCTGCTTACCTATTCTTATCAATGTCCCTTGCTCTCTGTTTGCTTCCCTTTGCCCCACAGCTTATCCACTGCTTCTCCTGTTTCTGTTTTAATGCAACAATCTCCTCGCCTGTATTCTTCTCACCAGTCCTTATATTAGCAATGCTCCTGTTTGAAAAAATAGTGACCAAAGCACAAAACATCTTTTATTTCAAAACTTGACTGAGATCCTAACGACCTGGTCTCTTCTCCTGATTCTAATGGACTCACTACAGGAGAGCCTTTAATTAACGTTAAAGCAGGCCCTCTTAGGAATTGTACAAAATAACATTTTAATAATAATTATGCTTACCTGTGTGGGGTGATCATGCTATCGCCCACAAAAGCAAAACAAAAAAAACAGGAAGTGTGTAAGTGTTGTGACTGGTACTGGGGTTGAGATTCCTATTGGTTCATGGTTTTAGGGCTGGGGTTGTGATTGATACTAGGGTTGAGATTCCAATTGGTTCATGTTTTTAGATTTGGGTTGTGATTGGTACAAGGGTTGTGATTCCTACTGGTTCATGTTTTTAGGGTTGGGGTTGTGATTGGTACTAGGGTTGAGATTCCTATTGGTTCATGTTTTCAGGGTTGAGGTTGTGATTAGTACAAGGGTTATGATTCCTATTGGTTCATGCTTTTAGGGTTGGGGTTGCTATTGCTAATAGGGTTGAGATTCCTATTGATTCATGCTTTTAAGGTTGGGGTTGTGCTTGGTACTAGGGTTGAGATTCCTATTGGTTCATGTTTTTAGGTTTGGGGTTGTGATTGGTGAATAGGGTTGGGTTTCTTATTGGTTGTGGGGTTTGGGGTTACAAATCTGATACGTTAGGATTATGATTAGGATTCTATTGGCCAGTCGGGCTATTTCAGCCTAGGGCTCAGGGCGTCTCAGCCCGGGCGTCAAGGCTAAAGGCAGAGAGGACAAGGGCATTTGCCTGTTTGGGCCTGTTCGGGACTGGTCAGGCGTAGGGCCAGAAATGCTGCCCAATTTCCCATTTACCAGAAAGGACCTTACTCCCTACACACCCCTCAACATGCAAACATATTATCAGCAAAGACATCCAACTGATGCATCTCAAACTGACCTCATACAGATTGCAATGTCTCATCAACCAACATAAAACCCCATATACCAAACCTATACACATATCCACTACACCTACAACAGTAAGACACCTTCATTCTCACACCAAACACTACTCTGTCCATTCCCACTAACACAACCTGCCATAGCCCACAGAACACAAAACATATTATACATTACTTTCAACCATCCAGATACACACTCCCTGTCCATACAAACAAACAGCAATATCCTCTGTTTGCTCCTGCCAGATCCCCTTTTATCATGATGATATCTAAACCCAACCTTCCAAAACACAATCTACAAACACTGTCCCCCTCTCTTCACCAATTACACACAACCATACAATCCTCACTCTCCATTCAACCACACATATTACCTCTTCCAGTCATCACAACTAACACAAAGTCTCCTGACACACATCCATCCCCTCTTACACACCTCATACATTCATCTCTAAAACACATCAACACCCCCTGTAATACTCTAATTTGTCTCACCAGCACTAACTCACATACAACTTCCTCACCAAAAAACATGTAATCAATATCCCCTCTTACTATTCCACAGAAATAATACGGACCACACACATCAGCACATCAAATCAATACAAACTTTCATTATACTTATCGTCACACCCACCCTCATGACTACACAAAGAATCCAAATCCCGTCCAGTCTTTACCCCTACATTCTCACTCTTCACAAACATCTACCACAAGCACCCCAACACAACATTCAATCACCTGCCTCTCATGCATTGCACAATTTAGAACCTTATATCACAATCCACATGCTCCTCCACCACCCCTAACCCATACTCCTTCCACACTAAACAGACACAAACAAAATAAACAACATGCCACTCTTAACAACTTCGCATCTCCTTGTCTATTACATAATAAGGCTACCCTACAAAAACAGTACTCTCTTCATGTCTCTCTCAGCCACCAAGTCCACCACCCACACACACAGACCAACAAAATGCCTCCTAAACCTGCTGGAAGATGAACACTATATTGAAAGACAAGACTATTGTGACCCTCACACAGTTATCACAACTAACAACACACCTACTACAAGATCAAAATATACTGCTCACCCTTCTCCTAAACAAAACAATACCGCCACTAACACACTTTTTCTAAACTGTAAACTCATGAATGCTCGGTCACTCTAAAAAAACAAGCACCACATCTATGACCTGCTCACAGACACACAACCTGACTTACTATTCATAACAGAATCATGGTTGGGAGATGACATGGCCCCTGTGTTGCATGAAGCCCTTCCTCTGGACTGTCAAACCGTCACACAAAACTGTATAGGCAAGAAAGTAGGTGGACTAGCTATTATATTCAAACAGGCAATACATCTCAGTAAAACAGACATTTACATACAAGGTTGTGAAGCCCTCCTCACCAGGTGCCACCCTACTCTAACTTCTTCCTGTAACCTTCTCCTCCTTTACAGACCTCCACCTAACAACTCAACATTCCCAGATGCTTTTCTAGATATAGCCTCAAAACTTATTACATTATACTCAAACATATGCATTCTTGGGGACCTAAACGTTTGATTTGACAAACCCAATATGCCCCATCCAAAAGCTATCACCACTGGCCTAGTAGCAATTTAACCTACATCAGATTGTACACAATCCCACACACATCGCTGGTCACACCCTAGATGTCATTTTTGCTAAGCCCGAACTAGTTACTGTTCATAGCATCACGCCAATCACATGGTCAGACCACGGCACGATAACTTTCTGACATAAAACACCACAAATCAACACACCCCACAACTACTTACAAACATGCATATAACGACCTTGGAGCAAACACAATTTTGATGACTTAGAAACACAACTAACAGCCAACACAGATCTACATACAATTAATTCTGTTCCAAAACTTTATAGTGGCTACAGGAAGCTTTTGATATCCTAATACCACTCAGAAAAACTAAACATGACAAAAGAAAACCAACACCTTGGAGAAACACAGAACTTAAAAAAATAAAGCAACAAATCAGAAGGTTGCAATGAACCTGGCTCAAAACAAACAACATTCAAGTCAAACTTCAGCTACACAAACTTAACAGAATATTCAAATCCTCAATCAAAAAAGCTAAAAAGATGTGCTACTCAGACAGAATTCTAAATGCTAAATCTGCAAGCAAAGAATTTTATCAAATTCTCAATGAACTTCAAAAACCTAAATGCATGGAAGGAAGTCATCCCTCTACTCAAGATTTCACAAACAAACTGGCAACTCATTACACAACCAAGGAAAACACATTAGACTCCTATTTAAAACAGAAGAAAACCATCAGCACCAACCACTTTCCTAAAACCCCCTCCAAGAATAAACCAACCCAGCCTCTGTACTCCTTCAATCAAATATCACAAGGTGAATTTTATGGATTTGGTCAAAACAAGCTTGCCTTGTCCA
Organism: Pleurodeles waltl; assembly: GCF_031143425.1. Taxonomy (NCBI): domain Eukaryota; kingdom Metazoa; phylum Chordata; class Amphibia; order Caudata; family Salamandridae; genus Pleurodeles; species Pleurodeles waltl. The sequence continues at coordinate 613,616,842 of NC_090446.1, read as the reverse complement.
CCACACATCTTCAAGAACATTCTTTTACCTACTTCTGCTACCACACCTGTAAGAAGAATCATCAATAACTCTTTAACTACAAGAACTTTCCCTGAAGACCTGAAAAAGGCATACATATGTCCGTTATTAAAGAAAACAAACCTAGACCCACAGGAGCCCAACAACTACAGACCAATCACAAATGGACCTTTTCTCTGCATACTGATAGAAAGTGCAGCATTCACCAAGATGTCACTATGCATTGAAAACAATTCCATACTTTCAGACTACCAAACTGGATTCCGCCCAGGAAGAGGAACTGAATCTGCACTCATAGCACTCTGGGATGATCTTAAAAACATAGTCGACCACAATGGAGTTGCTGCACTACTTCTCTTGGACCGCTGGGCTGCCTTTGATACTGTTGACCATGACACCTTAATTCAAAGACTCCACGAAGCCGGCATAGGAGGGACTGCTCCCAACTGGATGACATCCTAACTTCAAAACAGAACTAATATTATCTATTCTCCCCCCTTCTCGTCCAAACCCTACCTCACAAAAGCAGGGGTCCCCCAAGGAGCAATCATCTCATCTTTGCTTTTCAACATCTACATGATGTCATTACCAAAACTGATCAATGATTTTCAACTCACATGCTACAACTATGCAGATGAAACACAAATATGACTTAAATTGGAATGCCCCAAAGACATTGAAAACTCACAAATCTTCAGTTGCCTCAGAGCTGTTGATCAGTTGACGACTTGGAGCCATCTCAGACTAAATGCTTCTAAAACTGAAATATTCCCATGTGGTGACTGGATAAATTATCAGAAACAAAATAACCAAATACATTCAACAAAGAAACCTCCACTCAAGATTGGAACCCCGCCTTGGAAAACCACCATACAGGAAAAAGACAATAGGTGGTACATCCTTCTCCGTCCAAGTAGCCAAACAATGGAATTCATTACCCTCAAATATAAGATCCACGGATGAATATCTTCCCTTCAGAAGACTACTCAGAAGTTGGCTCTTTCCTTCATAACCACCATATGCAAACAGCAATGGACTGCATAGGCCTGTGTTGATGAATATTTATAATCTGATTGTGTGTGTATTCTAGATATGTATAGTCCTTTAGGAAATATGTATCACTACTATGTCATAAGAATAAATTATACACATACTCTTTAGGCCTGTTTAACTTTAACAAATGTATATTTACTCACAGTAATATATATATATATATATATATATATATATATATATATATATATGTGTGTGTGTTTCTGTATATATATATATATATGTGTGTTTGTGTATATATATATATATATATATACATATATATATATATATATATGTATATGTGTGTGTGTGTGTATATATACTATATATACTTAAATATGTGTATAACATTCTATGCTTAACATGTTCATAAGTCATTGCATAGATCCTAGATAAGTTGTTATATTAGATACTTATGAATCCCTGCTTTCGTTTTAATATCACACTGATCAAACCTTTTATTATCATAAGCATTTTGCTATTCAAAAATTGAGGGAAGATAAATAAATGTTTTTAAAAAAGTACACATATTAATTAACTTCAAATATTACAAATCTTGAAAGTCTGTGTTTATACAATACTACTTCTCTTCTCATTTTATTATACCCATTATTATATTCCTTCTACATATATTCCCTTACCATGTATTTACATATCTATTAATTACTCGAGTTCTACTGTACTAGAGAAAAATTAGATAAACATAAATAAAATAAAATCTATAAATAAAATTCAAATTATAAATACTTAAATTAAAGGTAAAACAATATAGATCAATAATAAATAAAACAAAAATATTAATAAAAAAAGAATATATAAATGTATATATATATTTATATTTTTAAAAAAAATATATATATACATAAATGTACTCTCTTGTAAGCTTTACTCTGTCTTCCCATCACCCTATGTCTCTATCAATCTATCCTCCATCCCCACACTGACTCATCCCAAACCCATTCTACTACTTTCATCCCCAAACTAACCCTGTCTAAGCTCTTCCCTCCTCTACTACATCTAGCTCACTCCAAACCTCAGTTTACTACCATGAACTACCAAACAACCCTACTAAATTCTCCCTCATTTATATCAGCTTTGACTCATCCAAAACCCCTCCTGATACTATGATCTCCCTAACCCTTTCCACAGACTCTTTCCCTCCTCCAGCTCTCCTGTACTGATCCCAAGCCTCATCCTATTACAATAAACTCCGAATTAACACTTCTGGATTCCTCCCTGCTCTATCCCTCCATTACTCTGCTCAATCCAACTAACAAACTTGCATATCCTCTGCTCAAATTGACTCATAATAATACTAATACTGTACTCACATTTCCCTATACTAATCCACCACTAATTCCTTTTGGGTTCCGGAGTAGCGTGCTACTTGCCAAAAAGCGCTTTGACACCTCGTCTGGGGTAGAAAGTGCTATATAAATACTATTACAATACAATATTGACTATTGTTGGTAAGGAAGTCTGCCATATCATCCCGTGGCACAGTTGCACCAGCCACCCTTTGTAACGTTCTACTTTAAAACATTTTTGTATTTTTTTTGAAGGATCTGACATTTATCTGTGCTGCTGAGCCACACCTTTATTTAATAAAAAATAATAAAGTGCTTGCTATAATTTTAGGCTTGGCTTGACAGCACAGTTGTCACCAGGCGCAATATGATCAACCTAATAAGGAGCTTTCAGAGCTTACAGAGATGGCTTTTGGCTCTGCCTACATGTCAGACGCCAGGGGTACATGTTCTGATTGAGGAAAAGTTGGGTGTTTCCGCAGAAAAAGGTACTTCTCAGCTGTGATTATGCTGTTTATTTATCCAGCTGTCTGAGCTAGCAGCAGTATGGCTGCCTGAGGTTGAACTTTTGGGGGCACATGGCACTGTAACGCTAACGTGTCGTAGATAATGTATGGTGTTTGTTTGTTTTTTCTGGCAGCAGCGCCCCCCTTCATCCTTAACTTTAGATTTCATAGTGCAGTTTGATGTTTGAGAGCAATATAGGATACTCAGGGCTACTTTAATCTACATGAATTTGCAGGTCTGGCTTTACAGTGCAACAGTCCCCTGACCTATATGACCAACAGGAAAGTGCTTTCAGAGTACTACTGAGAGAGAGGCTTAGGTTCTACCCACATGTTGGTTTCCATGTGTACAGGAACTGATGTGGGCAAATTTGTATGCTCCCACTAAAAAGACTCCAAATACAAATTTGTATGCTCCCACTTTTTGGATTCTGACAAATCTTATACTTAAAACAGCAGACCAAGTTGGTTATGTAATGATCATGACTCTAGGCCTGATCTATGTAATATGAAATGCTGTGATAAAGGTAGTAGGCATTTAAGTGCAATTGTTGTTACTTTATATCAAAGCCTTCAGATTGTTACGTGGCATCTCACAGGGTTTTGGTGTTTGTTGCTCCTTGCGACAAATCATGGATATAGGTTTGCTCTGTGAGAATCCTTGTTAGGCCTTCTTAGGAGAGTCAGTATTGTGCTTCGCCAACAGTTGGTTGTTATCACATTGTGTTACAGCCTAAAGTCAGATTTTTGTTACAAGTAATACTCACAGATTACCATATTAGACAAGGGTTTTGGTGTTGGCCACCCACTCTGACAAACCTTGAGGGTTTTCAGGACAATTATTCTTGTTAAACCCTATTGAGAGGGATTTATATTGTTTTGCAAGCAGTATGTTTGTTAATTTATTACTGTATGCCTGAAGGTTGCCTGCATATGTGCACTTGAATAGGCCGGTGTTGGGTAAGGTGTAAAGCCAAAGGATGGTATAGGTTTCATCAGTTCCTTGGGAAAAATTATGCCAGATTTCATGGGTTGGGTCTGTTTTTTATTAAATGTTATGACAAAGTCAGAAGGCTTGACCTACTTATTGTGAAAATCATGCGTTAAAGGCAATAGGCTTTTAAGGATGGATTGCAGGCCTACCAACTCACACTGTGCCAGGTGAAGGGAACCAATATTGTGTGGCACAAAAGGGCAGACAAGCAGGAAAGCACTGCTGAGCGTGGATTTTCAGCTCATTTTTCAAGGCTTTGAACAGCGATGTCCATTAAGGGGGAGTGAAAATACCCCAGGACGAGGGCGTGGCTAAGGTTTCAAGATGGTGGTCATACTTTTGTAGTGCTCCGGACCCCTTCATCATCCGCCTTTAGGTGCGTTTGCAATCCGCCTTCATCGGCGGCACCTTCCTGCTCTGGGGCCCCACTGCTCCACCCTGTGAGAAATTCGGCCCGGCCGTGCAGCGTTAAACGCTCATGGCTTCCCGCACCTAAGATGGCGGACAGCGGGTGAGCGCTGAGATACGGGCTGTGGCGAAGGCCCTGGGACGGCGCAATGCCGGAGTTCATGTGGTGCCGTGCCACGGCCAGAACAGCACAGCGGAGGGTGGAGGGCGGTGCCGTTGGGGAGCTCACCTACAGTGGGGGCCGGCCAGGAGTTGGACCGAGGCGCCCAAACATCGGGAGCTGCAGCAGGACTGGAGTTCGAGACACAGGTGAGCTGGGGATTGGGGCGGGGTAGTGAACAGGGGGCTGCGTTGGCAACAAGGAGGAAGGCCCCTCTTTCTCCCCCCTCTTGTTTGACTGGAACGCCCGATCCTTCCTGGACGGCCGCGGAGAGAATAGTGCAGCGGCAAGCATCGACGGTCTGAGGACAGCTCGCTGGGGTGCTTCTTTTGCCCCCCAGGGCCTTCACTCTCATGACCCCCCCACTCCTGGCGTTGTGAACCTGGCGAGACGACGGCCTGATGGGTGCAAAGATTGGGGGTTAAAGACTCGGCGATACCGGAGAGACTTGACATGGACAGTCTGTGGGGCCGGTAGAGGATCTCTGCGAGAGTAGACAGCTGTGGGCAACGAGGAGTGTGGTCAGTGGGTGAACATAAACCACTGGATTCTGGAGACCAAACTGCCATTACGCAGAGTGTGGGAACGTGCAGAAGTCCTAAGCCGTGGAGAAGGGTGTTGAAGGCCCTGGACTCGCGCATGACGACTTAGCTTGACCTCACTGGTAGATTCTGCCACGGAGTCATACACTGTGCTAAAGCTGGGGAAGTAACCATGGCAAGGACAAATCGGCGCGGCAAGTGGCAGCGCAAACACGCATAGATCAATTCACCACGGGCACAGGTGGGACTCGAGCGGAGGATCGTGCCTCAGGTGGAGGTGGAGATCCGCCGGCGATATTCAGCGACCTGGCAACGATCCTTCAAGCTATCCAAGCATCCCAAACAGCTGTGGAGTCCAAGATTGGGGAAATTAGAGTGGATGTGGCCCTGGTCCGGCAAGACCTCCGCAATGCCACAGCTTGAATCACGGAAGCAGAATCGAGGATATCTACAGTGGAAGATGACGTGACTGCTCTCAAGGCGCAAGTCTCCGCACTAACATCTCGCACATCGGAGCTCTACCCAAGGGCTAAAGACGCTGAGAATAGGTCCAGGCACAACAACCTTCGTATAGTAGGCTTTCCAGAGACCACAGTGGCATCATCTCCGGTCACATTCTTAGAGGAGTGGTTCTGCTCTTGGATGCCGGCAGACCATCTTACCCCATGGTTTGCAATCGAGCGAGCTCACAGGGCTTTGCAATCAAAGCCCCCGCCAGGCTCCATGCCCAGGCCGGTGATACACTGTCTCTTCAACTTCAAAGACAGAGACGCTGTGCTACAGGAGGCACGCTCCAAAGGAGACCTCTTTTGCAATGGAGTGAAGGTCCTCTTTGTTCCTGACTACACTAAAGATGTGCAACAGCAGCGTCGCTCATTTACTGAAGTAAAGCAGAAACTGAGGGCAATGGACATATCACATCATCTCCTGTTTCCAGCAAAACTCTGTTTAGGTCATGGCAACAAAACTCACTTCTTTGAACAGCTGGCCGCGGCATGGACGTGGCTGACAGAGGAGGTCCCGCTTGGTCCACACAATGAGAGACAAAGACAGATGCGAGACGGAGCGGTGGCCGAACCGTCAGCAGAAGCGGACGTCTGCCCAACACCATCACACGTGCTCAAGGAGGCTCAGGACAGAGTGCAGCTCCCGCTCGTATTCCCCCTTAGAAGCCCCATGCATGGATCCGCAGGGACAGCAATCGCTAGTGGGTCTTGGGGGTGCCAAGGGAAGTCCAGAACCACAGGGATTGCCACGGGCCCGGTCAGGGTCACTGGACGACTCAAATCTATTCCGCAGTCTGGCACTGTAACTCTATAAGAGGTTGGATTAATCTGGGAAGGGTGTAAACTGCCTGGAAGGAGAACAATACTACTTACGACTAACTACCATTTACTGTGTTTCCTTATTTGATCCGGCGTCATGTAGGGGTCCACCACTGCTCAATCAGTTAATGTTATACCTCACTAGGTTCGAGAGTGAGATGATCTATATGGGTGATAGATGCTTCTGGGGTGAAGTATGGGGTGGGGTGGGAGTTGGGGGGCAGGGGAGTTCTGGCCTTGTTTTAAGGTATTTGTTATTGTTTCTTATCATGTCGATATGTTTGTGTTTGTTTGCCAGTGCACAGGATATGGGATTCAGTGAGCCAATTGACAAAGTAAGAGCACTCATTCTGCTGCGCAGGGGGCAAAATAAGGTGGGGACCTCAGGCCAAGAAATAGCGCATTCCAGTAACAGCTCTGGGGCACCCAAAAAAAAAACCCTCCTATGAGTCCGACACTGGTTATCTCATGGAACGTTAATGGTCTCTTAGACAAAATTAAACGCACTGCAGTGTTTACCTTTATACACCGATACCGACCTGATGTGCTCCTGCTGCAGGAGACACACCTCTCGGGCGATCATTGCCCCTTTTTAGCTCGTAAAGGTTTTGATAAGGTGTACCATGCAGGGTTTACGCGTGGATCGCGGGGGTGGCGATATTACTGCACTGTTCATTTACAATAACGACAATCCAGGTATGGAAAGAGTGGCAGGGACGCTACGTGGCCATTACTGGGAAGGTAGAGGGTGTCACGGTTAATGTGGTCAGTATCTACGCCCCACCCGCGATTGTACGTGGGACCCTTAAGGACCTACCTAAATTGCTCCTAGACCTACCTCCGGGACTCACTATGCTGGGAGGAGACTTTAACGTGGCCTCAGATCCTACCTTGGATGTGGCCGGTCCGCTCTCGACTTACAGGCATACAATGGCGGCAGGACTCACGGGGTGGCTCTCTGTGGCGGGACTCTACGATGCTTGGCGGGTGTGGCACCCGAGACAGCGACAGTTTACCCATACCTCGGTAGCCTATGGCTCGCAAACTAGAATTTACTTTATGCTATTGCCAAGAACGGATGCAATTGCCTCTCCCATACTGAAATTTTAGCTCAAGGAATTTCCGACCATGCGCCCCTTCGATTCGCAGTGGGTCCCACTCAATCACTAACCCGACCTATATCGCGACTTAATGCTTGGTATTTGCAGGACAAGGCTTACGTTGAGTAGCTGCGGCAGGCACAGCGTGAGCACTTTACTCTGATTGAGGAGTCTGTGGCGTCTCCGGGAACCCTGTGGGCGTCAAGTAAGGCGGTACTGCGAGGTGCGGCTAGAAGCCCTGTACGAGATCAGGAGCGCTCTCGAGCTCAAAGTATTGACAAGCTGGAATTACGGGCGATGTGTTTAGAGAATGAGTATGAAGCGAGACCCAGCAAAAGGGTGGTGCAACAGCTTCTATTAATCCGCATGGAAATCCGAGATCAAAATCTAGAGGCTGCAAAGCACCTATGGAGGGCAACTACTGCAAGGATTTATGGCTGGGGGACAAAACTGGAACATTGCTGTACTGGCTGGTGTCCCACCACCGGTCTTCTAGGATCATTCCTGAAGTTCATGATGGGGAAGGGGTCTGCGTCGCAGGTCACCAAGAAATAGCTGATGCCTTCGCCTAGTACTACCAGACACTGAATCGGGTGTCTACACTGATCGTGCCGGGCCAGGCCCGCTAGCTGCTGGAGGATATTCCCCTTCCATGGTTGCCTGCGGAAGAGGTGCAGACCCTGGATGAACCTATTAATGTGGAGGAAGTCGGCAGCTATTTCTGTACTGGGAATGGGGAAAACTCTGGGTCCTGATGGTTTCCCCTCGGGGTATCATAAAGCGTTCAGGGAAGATTTGGTGCCGCACCTATTAGCACTTTTTACGTAAGTGGAAAATAATGGGTCCTTCCCAGGGGAGGTAGATGCCGCCACCATTGTGGTGCTTCCTAAAACCCAGCCCCCGTTGCTACAGACTATAGGCCGATATCGTTGATTAACAGTGAAGTAAAAATCTATGCCTTGCTACTCGTCTCCAGAGGGTTCTGCTGCAGCTAATACACCCGGACCAATGCGGGTTTATGGCAACTCGTAACACTCAACATTGCATCTGCCAATTACATGTGGCTCTGGCCGAGCGCCATCGACTGCCCCGAGACCTTGCTCTTCTATTTATAGACTTTGAAAAGGCCTTTGATTCGGTGGACTGGGGGTTTCTCTTTTTAGTGCTCTGGCAGGCAGGTTTTGGACCGAGGTTTCGCCGCCTGGTCAGAGCGTTGTATGCCAACCCCACAGCCTGCATGCAGGTCGATGGGGCCCTGTCCTCGGTTTTTGAAGTCCTCAGCCTTAAGTATCTAGGTTTTTGGGTGACTCTTCTGCCTGAGTTGACATGGGCCAGGAATCTGACCCGCTCTTGGCACGCATCAAGACGGACTTGCTGAGGTGGCAAGCACTGCCTTTAAATGTGATGGGCTGCGTAGCCCTGTACAAAATGATGGTTTTGCCAAGACTGTCATGTGTATTTCAGAACTTTCCCCTCCCAATCCCACGCTCCTGGTTTAGAGCTTTAGAGGGCGCCACCACGTTGTTCCTTTGGAAGGGAGCCAGGCATTGAGTGGTGGCACAACACTGCTGTAGAAGAATATATGACGGGGGTTGGATGCCTCAGATCCTTATCTATATCACCTGGCGACCCAGCGACTGGTGATTCATGATTGGTTCACTGGGGGGTGGGCAGACCCGGCTTATCAGGTAGAGTTGGAGATTCTGGGTTTCCCACATATCCTCGTGCAGTACGGCACACCCCTCCCACGGGACATGGAAGCGATAAAAAAGATGTTTTTCTTGGCATGGCATATTGTGTTAAGACATACTCGTTGGAATGCTATTGTCACCCATCAGACTCTGCTACGGAGGGGGAAATGGTTGAGTGCGACTGGAGCATTGGAGGGGTTCGTGGAGAGGGATCTGTTGGGTATCTCATTGGTAGGGGATGTATGGAAGGGTGATGCATTGAAATCGTTTAAGGAATTGCAGGTGGACTTTCAACTATCCCAGATGCAGTTCCTTAGATACCTCCAGCTTCGGCACGTTCTGGGAGAGCACTTACCGGCCGCAGGTCCTCTGCCGTAGTTCAACCCACTTGAGGCCAAGCTACTCATGGGTAATCTGGGAGGAAAGGGTGTTTCCCAGGTCTATAAAATGTTAGTTAACAATGCTCTGGGAGATCTAGGCTCAACTAGGGCCAAGTGTGAATCATGGGTGGGGGGCCTTTGAAGAAGCAGAGTGGTTGGAGGCATTGATGGCTCCCAGGGTGCTGGCAGTGTCAGTGAGGCTTTGCACAGTGCAATTTTACTACTTACACAGAGCATATCTAACGCCTATCAAGCTACACCGGGCTGGTCTTCGCCCTACTGCTCAATGTCCACTATGTGCAAGGGAGCCTGCGGATTTTTTCCATATGGTGTGGTCCTGTCCAGTATTACAGATATGTTGGGGAAAATAGTTCATGAACTAAGTATGGTGCTGGAGCAGGAGCTGCAGATGTCCGCAAAACTAGTCTTGTTGGGTGTGATGGAGGAAATGGGAGGAAGCGAGCTGTGTGCTAGCAGGTACGGCTCTGCTGGTCGCGAAGAGAGACATTGCTGCTGCCTGGAGCTCTACTACAGGTCTGTCCTTCCAAAAGTGGAGAAGGGGGGTGGACTGGTGCGCAAGCCAGGAAAAACTGGTGTACGAATCCAGGGGTTGCCCCCGGAAACATGAGAAGGTATGGGGACGGTGGTTGAGGTCGCTGCCATAGGCCAGGACGGGGTTCATGACTCTCAGTGTTATGTTGAGAACTCAAATGAAGTTTGCCTCCTGGATTGCCTTATTGTCAATTGTCAGTGATGTTTTGGAGTTGGATCTCAATCTGTGCAACTGTCTTGCACTTCTTCTTTAAAAACAATAAAAACTTGTTTATAAAAAAAAAAAGAAAAAAAAAAATACCCCAGGACATCGCCCCCAGCCTCAGCAAGCCTTTATTTTTCAGGAGCGCGGGGTTTCATGAGTTGGAGGGGGCAGAAGTGCCGCTTAGGTACTTCTCTGCATTATGTCCCGCCCATTCAAGGCTTTGCCCCTTCCTCACACTGGGACTTTTTGTGTTGGCAGGTGTAGGATTGTTACTACACTGTGTTAAGCTCAGAGGCTGGTATTTTGTTACATGGAATCCCAAAGAATACTGTAATAGGCAAGGTATTTGCTGTTGATGATCTGCTCGATGAAACCGTGGGGATAGAAAAGGGAGCAGAATTTTTTTTGCTTATAAAAGGTGGGACAGCATCATAGACGTGCCAGGGATTTACGTTTGTAGTTGTAAATGTGGCAGCTGATTTTGTGATTCCAAGTTTGGTAGACTCGCTTGTGTCAAAGAGGCCAAACTGTAATATTTAAAATGGAATCTTTAACTGCCATGAGATTGGGAATTTTAGATATTGCGGCATGTGATTGTTAGTGTGGCCTACAGTGGCAATAGGCCTGATTGATCTTGTGTTGAGTGTTATGAGATCCTTAGCTTCTGATAGTAGCTTGCAGAGTGGATTGGGCCGCTTTCCCAGATCTCAGTCATGCTTAAGTCATATAGAGCTTGAGCCAATGTAATGTTCCATTGGAATAGTGGATTCTATGAATCCCGTTCTTGTTTCAAATAATATTTGAGGGGTTCTGGCTCTGCAGTGTGCAGTTCAAACCAGTATCAAAAGAGTGTTGCCTTTAACACAAAAATCTGGCTGTTTAGATTAAGCTCCACTCTAATATGATACTGGGGCTGACATAGGAAGACAGAATAACTTTGTGAACTATTTGCATTGTGCTTTGTTCAACCCACTAAAAAAATTAATGGAAAGTCTTCAGATTGTTTTGTCAGGGCAGGTGGAACGTTTTTCTTATCACCGCTAGGACCCGGAGCAATTATGGGCCGCACAACTTTCTGGTCATTTTTTTGAAGGCATGAAGTAGTGGAGGGATTTCATAGTCCATTTGTTGTAAATGTGATTTTCATATGCCTGTTGTTTCAAGGTGAACTCCTAGGCAAAGATAAGAGTTAACTTCTTCAAGTCTTTCTGCATTTTGGGGTGATTCTAACATTGGCGGGCGGCGGAGGCCGCCCGCCAATGTTCCCCCGTCAAAATACCGCTCCGCGGTCACAAGACCGCTGAGGGTATTTTGAGATTTGCCCTGGGCTGGCGGGCGGCCGCCAAAAGGCCGCCCGCCAGCCCAGGGCAAATCTACCTTCCCACGAGGACGCCGGCTCCGAATGGAGCCGACGTAGTGGGAAGGTGCGACGGGTGCAGTTGCACCCGTCGCGTATTTCAGTGTCTGCTTTGCAGACACTGAAATACTTTGCGGGGCCCTCTTACGGGGCCCCGCGGCACCCCCTACCGCCATCCTGTTCCTGGCGGGAGACCCACCAGGAACAGGATGGCGGTAGGGGGTGTCTGAATCCCCATGGCGGCGGAGCACGCTCCGCCGCCATGGAGGATTCAACAGGGCAGCGGTAAACCGGCGGGAGACCGCCGGTTTACCCTTTCTGGCCGCGGCTGAACCGCCGCGGTCAGAATGCCCTTGGGAGCACCGCCAGCCTGTTGGCGGTGCTCCCGTGGTCGGTGACCCTGGCGGTCACCGGCCGCCAGGGTCAGAATGACCCCCTTAGTCTCCATTTGAATTTTTGTTTCAATGACATGGCAAACGGTAAGCTGTTAGTATTTGTGGTGTTACTCGCCAGTCTGCTTTTTTTGCAGCACCTCTGTAGGCGATTTACGGTGTATTGAAGACCTATCTGTTTTTAGTCTGGAAGGACTGTGTCATTAGCGTATTGGAGAGTGTGCACGGGTTGGTTGTTGAGCCTCGGAGGGCAAGCGCTGTTTGTAATCGGGGCTGTTTCCAAGTCAGCCTAACGTAGACTGAAGAACAGTGGTGCGAGTACGCATCCATGCTTAGGCCCTTTCTTTATAGAAACTCAATGGGTTCGGAAAGTGTTGTTCACAGTATTAATTTTGACTCAGTTTGGGATGTGCAGAGATTTGATGGCCTCCAGTAACTGAATTGGTATGTTCGAATGCACGAAGTGCCACAATAATATTGTTGTAGTGTTGCCTGGAGAAAATCCAGAGATTGCGTTTTGTTTTTCCGCCCACAAGAAGAGTTCTTGAAGTAGTGCAGCTGCGTAGTGTATTGAGCCTACATTCAAGAAGAGCAATCGATCTGTAAATGTCTGGATTTTAATAATGGGATGTTAAATTGATCCCTTCCAGCATGCGGGTGGGGGGGGGGGGCGTGGCCATTATCAATTCTGGTAGTCTTGAAATCAGCGCATGCCTCTTTAATCCACTGACAAGACACTTCCTGTCCGTTGTATGTTTTCCCTCTCTTGCCCTCAGTAAATATCTGTTGCGAAAAATGAGTGCTGGTCGCCAAAAATAAATGTCAGTGTCCCCCTCCCCAAGGGGACACCACCGGCTCACATTCCGCTCTGTTTGCGCCAGTCAAGCTTTGTGATTGTGTGCTCAAGTTCGGTTGAGCAACCAGTTGGATTCTTTGTGAGGCTTTTGCAGCTAATTATTTTCAGCGGTCCTGGCAACCATGACCAATCCGGTTCCATGGACTGGGTTGTCGAAAGAGCAGGCAGTTGTGTAGGCTAGGTGTGTTCGTTGTGATTCTGTTGTCAGTGAACATTAAGTAGATCAGTGAGGAATACTGGGATTTTAGCTTTTAGCTTTCAGATTTCAGATTTTTACATTGGAAGCAGGCGCAAACTGTATTGTTCCGTGGGACACCCCAAAATGTTTATCATCCAACCTTCAAAATATGTTTTTCCCCAATAATCATATCTGCTTGTTCTTTTGTGGCTAGTGTCAGTTTTGTGCACTACATGTATTGATCTTCAGGAGCGGGGACAAAGGTCACAATTAGTGAAAATGCACTAGTGACCTGAGACACTCTGGGATGATGTTGAGTAATTTCAGGCTGTTACCTCTGTTTAGGTTATCAAATGGCCCTTTTGGTCACTGACCTCACGCACACATCTGGACACATTCAACACCATCTTCAACTCCAGCAACAGAGTCAAATACAGCCACGTCACAGCACTCATTTGGTCCGACCACACCATCGTCAACTTCTTCATCTCTGGAGCTCAGCATATCATCGCCAAGCACTGCTGCTTCTCCCACTGCAGCTGGAACTAGGTAATAGAGACACAGTGGACTCGGGCCCTCAGCGCCACCCAACCCAAAGTTTCATCAGACCTTGAACAGGCCTCTCAGAACTTCTCCACCTGGATCACCAAATACACCAGCAGAGTCTCCCAATGAAGCAGACAAGATCCAACAAAACCTTAAGATAAGCCAGGTGGTACAGCGCACAGCTCAGAACCACCAAGCGCAACTGTGACTGACTAGAGAGGCGACGGCGCTACACCAGGAACCCCTCCGACAGAGCAGCCTACAAAGCAGGCCTCAATTACCACCTGTGCATCAAGGAAGCCAAGAGAGCAGCCCTCACAGCCTGCATCGAAACAGCAGCCAATCACATGAAAGAACTATTTAAAATAGTCAAGGAATAATCCAACCCGGCAGACACAGAGAACACAATCCACCCTTCCTAAGAACTCTGAGACACCCTCTCTGTCTATTTCCACAGCAAGATTGCCACCATCTACAACAACTTCGACCCCCAACCCACAGATCTCAACCTCATCAGCCTCAGCAAGTACATTGACCCTGCTCAGCACACAGACCACATGTCAACCATCCAGTCTGGAGCACCCACCGACTCATGTCCCCACTATTTTTTCAACTTTGGAACCAATCAAATCAGCAAGGAACTCACCAACATCCTCAACACCACATCACCATGGCAACCCTCTCAGTACAGGTGGAAACACGCAGACATCAGACCCCTCCAAAAGAAGCCGTCCTCTGATCCCAGCAGACTCAGAAATTATCACCCAATCTCTCTGCTCCCTTACCCTGCCCAAAAGTACTTGAGAAGGCCATCAACCAACAGCTCACCGAATACCTGGAGAAAACAACTTGCTGGCTGTCTCCCAATCAGGATTCCGGGCCAACCACAGAATGGAGACTGCACTGATCACAGCCACAGAGGACATCAGAACCCTTCTCGACTACAGAGAGACTGCAGCCTTAATCCTCCTCTTCCTCTCTGCGGCATTCAACACTGTATCCACCGCAATCTCATCAACAGACTCTACAACATCAGTAGGTGACGCCCTCAAGTGGGTCGCCTCCTTTCTTACAGGACATACATTGAGCATACAGCTGCCTCCCTTCACTTCCAAACCCAAGAACACCATCTGCGGCCTACATCAAGGATTATCCCTCAGCCCCACCTTGTTAAAAACGTACATGAACCCCCTTGTGGACATCGTCAGATCCCATGGTTTTAACATCATATCCTACGCAGACGACACACAACTCATTCTCTCGTTTACTGAAGACCCCACCACCAGAACAAGCTTCTGTGATGCTATGACCAGTGTTGCCAACTGGATGAGAGCTAATTGCCTCAAACTCAACTCCGACAAGACAGAAGTACTGATCTTCGGGAGAAGCACATCCATAAGGGACAACAGTAGGTGGCCATCTAGACTCTGACCCATACCTGCTCCAACAGACCAAGCGCGCAACCTCAACATCATCCTCTACAGCGAACTTACATTGAAGTGACAAATCAGAGTCGCATCCTCCTGCTTCCACACCCTCCGCATGCCCTGCAAAATCTTCAGATAGATCCCAGTCAACACCAGAAAGACCATCACCCAGGCCCTCGTCACCAGTCCCCTCAACTACAGCATCTTCACCCAACTACTCAAAAGACTCAAGACCATAGAGAATGCTGCAGCCAGACTCATCCTGGGGCTCCATAAATGTACACCCAACACCTCAGAAACCTCCACTGGCTCCCCATCCAGAAGAGTTGCCAGTTCAAGATCCTCATACATGCCTACAAAGCTGTTCACGATCAAGCACTGGCTTACATCAACCACAGACTGAATTTCCATTAACCTGCCACACACCTGTGTTCAGCCACCCTAGCCCTCATTTGCAACCCCCGCATCTGTCGTAGCTGCAGCAGTAGCTGTTCCTTCTCCTACATCGCCGCCAAGACCTGGAACAACCTGCCCCTTTACCTGTGAACAACACCTTCCCTTGTACACTTCAGAAATAAACTAGACCTAGATCTAGCTTTTCGATATCGACCTTGCACCCCAGTGCCAAGATACCTCCAGGGGTGACCATTGCTGAGCTCTATAATTACTCATTGATAATAGTGTGAGATAAATCGAGGTTGGTTTCTATGTCATGGATGTGTTTCGCTTCTCCAACAAGTGACACACCTAATCTATGTAGGAGGGCACATAGCTGAGCTTTCAAAGATGGGCTTTCCTGAGCAGGGAGGATTGGGGGCAATTGTTCTTGAATGACTGCATCATGTCATCTGAAGGTAACAGTTTATTCTGCAAGTATTTATATATTTTTGGGTTGTGACTAGGCATGGCCCTCTGTATGAAGAGCTGTAGGCCTTGTCAGAAGGGGAAAGATTGAAGCATCATGTTGAATAGTCAGTGGCTACAACATTGCATGTGAATCAGATGTGGCTGAATGAGATGTCATTTCGGCATAGGGTGGGCATTTTTGGTCCTCAACGGCTACTTATTCATCATTCCTTCCTGTCTCTGGATGGATTTTGATGGCAGGTTTGGTAAAGAGTTTCATAAAGGGAGCTCCTCGTTTGACTTTCTGAGAAGTAAATCCAAGTTTGTCAGGGCTTTTTAAGACCATTTGCTTCACTTACTTCCTCCGGACACTAATGCTATATTTAGTGAGAACTGATTGAGGCTTTGTGTATTAAATAGAGGGTACAAAATTGAATGAGGGATTACTACATCTCTATAGAGGAATGACAGAGGGCTGTCTTTTATTCAATTTAGTAGAATAATTCAGGGCATGTTTGTTTAGCTTCCCAAGCCGTTTCTTTTAAATTTTTATTCAAACTGAGGTTGTTTCCATTTGAAAGTGCTTTGTTTTCTCTACTGTTTCACCAACCTTTACGAGCCTCAGTGGTTGTCATGTTTAATGTGAGGCTCTGAGGGGAAAGTGTTACTAAATGTTGTATTTGAGTGACAGTATCTACTGCAGATTTTCCTATTGGAAGAGGAGAAGGGTGAATCTCAGCTTATACTACAGATCAGTTTCATAGTTCACTTTTGGGCGTATCGCATTGGGGTACTGAGTGCTGAAATTGCAATAATCCCAAATATTGACAGGACAGTATATCGTTATAAAAATATTGATGTTAATAATAACCAAGGTACCTATATGTGGAGTTAGGTATAGAAAATGTATAGAAACTTATCTTTCAATATTTTGCCCGTCGATGCTGTTGTAACGATATTCTGTCCTGTCGAGATTCCATAGTCCCAGCCTACACTAGTGCTATTTAAATCCCTTTTAAATTTAGGGGCAGATTTATGAAAAGATGTGCTGCACCTAGTGCAGCGCCACTTTTCCTGCACCCTTTCTGCCCCCCTAATGCCACCGTGGTGGCGCCGTATTTAAAATAAAGTGACTAGCATCATCATTTTTTACGCTAGTCCGGTGCTTTGCAGGATTAGTGTAAAAAATAATGACACTAATCCAGCAAAGCATCCAGAGGCCCATTGTAATCAATGGGAGCCTGTTTTTAGTACCTGTCAAAAAATGCTGATAAAAATGGCACAAAGGAATCTCATAGATTCCTTTGTGCCATTTTTACAGCCCCATTAGCATCAGAACACGCCCCTTGCATACATTATGCCTGGCACAGGCATAATGTGGTGCAAGGGGTTGCGACGTGGTACAATACAAGCATTGCGCCACTTTGTAAATATGGTGCAGCATTTTTAGCCTTGTTGGGCCACATGTGCGTAAAAAACAAAATGCGCTAGGGGCTCTTAAATATGCCTCTTAGTGACTATCGATAAGGTTGTTGGTATGTTGGATAGTTTGTCTAATAATGTCCCAAGAGTTGTTTGAGGTGCTCCCTTTAGACTAAGCCCACTTTAAAAATGGGTGAATGGCCTCACTTTTTTGTATTGATGTTATGCAGAGATTCTTCAATGCTTGTTAATAAAGAATATTAATTTCACTGTGACAATTGAGTGTTTAGAAAATGCTGAGATCATCACATTACGTGCGGCATTAAGCTTGCACCACGGGGTTGCACCAAGCTGGCATCATCGTAGTCACCAGTAGCCTGGCTAGGGAGGGGCATGCGAGTGAGCCTTTGTGGTAAGGGAAGTGTCTTGGGTGGGTGGAATGGTCAGGAGCTCCTCATTGTCTATTTCAAATGATTGCAGGGAGTTTGCAGACAAGAATACATCCTACCTTGATAAATGGATGCTTTCTGAAGACTTGCCGGAGTTATAAGAGATAATGATGTAATATTTTATTTTATTGGTTTTGCTGGGCCCCTGATGATAAATATTGTAAATCTTGCTCCGACATATATATTGAGGCCGCTCGTGATCTTGGTTTAGTAAGACAATTTAGGGGAGCCTTTTGTGGAAATTAAATTGTTGGTGATGAGGGCTTTCTTGCTTTGGGGTTTGGTGCAAGAACTATTGAATTTGTTGTCTAAGAGAATTTTGCCTGAGATATTTTCGTATTTTAGTGGAGGTTATATGGTCGGATTCTTGAGCCTCGTAAAACCTCACGGGGCAAGGGATCTAATTAAGTTAAAAAGTGAAAGGGTGGCCAAGGTGTATCGGGTGAGGTACACAAGAAGCACTCTCTTCATGCCTTGCAGATCATCTGCTTCAAGCCGTCGGCCTTCAGCTATATCAGTCATGCTGGTCATTTCTTTAGCTTTCTTTCTCCATTTTGTTCTCTCCCTCAGTGCATCCAATCTAGTAGGACCAGGCTTTAAACAGGCTTGTTAGTGCTTCAACCCTTTGTTTTCCTCTTCTGCATTAGTTGTAAGGACCACCGTGCTTCTGGTGGGCTGGCCCAGTCTGCATCACCTCCCAGCCTCGGACACTGTGAGCTCTATAGGCTGGTCTACTAGTTGACAGCACAGCTTAGCCTATCGGAACGGTAAGGTATGAGGACGCAGGTGTTGGCTGTCATCTGGCTGACACACTAAGCTAGGGGTATGTGGTCATCTAACCGTCGTTCCTCCACAACTGCAGCAGTTTGTGGTTCACAATGAGTCCGTAGGCGGGTTGGCTGGCAGATAGAAGTGACCATCGGCACCAGAAGGCAGTGTGGGGGCATGAGCGCAGGGCGCTACCTTTGTGTACACAAATCTACCACGAATTCCAAGAGAACATATGTACGTAATCCAACTACCTGTGCTGTGTACAATTTTAAAACTGTATGCCTTGTGGGAAAGCTTATGCTCAGTACAATATGCCTGAGTGAGTTATGGTGACAAGCCAATGATAAAAGCTGTAGGCTTGGTTGGTATGCAGGAAAATATTATTGCATTGATCTGCTCTGTTTATTACGAAAAGTTATTACAAAGGCAGTAGGTCTGGCTTATTTTTTGTGAAATGTATATGTTAAAGCCAATAGGTGTCTAACAGTGGATTATCCTGTTATGCTATAGGCTGTAGAGTATTGCGTTACACATAATCTCACAGATTCCCCAGAGTAGGCAAGGGTTTTACTGTAGGTCACCTATTCTGAAAATCCATGGGAGTAGAATTTCACTCTGGTGATTGCTAGGCTCTATTTAGAGAAATTGTATATTGCTTTCCCAACTGTAATGTTGTACATATTTACAACTGTATACATTTATGTTTGACAATTCACTGGGAAAGATAATGTCAGACTCCTTAGGTATGATCTGTCTAAAATGGAAAGTTGTGACTAAGCAAGTATGTCTTACTGATGTATTGTGAAAAACAGGAGTTAAAAGCAATAGTCATTTAAGTAAGGTTAGTTATTACACTGCTAAAACTTATCAGCTGGTATTGTGTTACATTGAATCCCTCAGATTACCATAGTAGGCAATGATTGTGGTACTGGTGACCTATCCAAACTACCACGGGGACAGACAATTTGCACTTTTATGGATTTAAATAGTTCTGACAACTATATTTTGTACCTATTCGTAATTTTATTACGGCATCCTGATGGTTGCCTTGTGGGAAGTCTTATGGTGGTAAGCCAATGATAAAGGTTATAGGCCTGCTTGTTTGCACTTAAAATTTAGAGCAAAGGCAGTAGGTTCAGACAAATTAAGTGTGAAAATCATATGTTAAATTCTCTAGGCATTTAAGAGTAGATCGTTATAATTCTGTATTAAAGCTTGCAGGAAGGTGTTTTGAAACATGAAATATCACAGATTTCCCTAGTAGGCAAGGGTTTTGCTGCTGCCTAAACCTTCTGACAAACTGGGGGTAGAGAATATGTGCCTTGTCAGAATCCTTGTTAGGAGCGATAGTATTTTGCTATGACTGACATCTGCTGCTGTTTCTTTTCGTTACTGAAAGCATATGACATGTTGTGTTTGGACTGCAACGTGTTTTCGCTACTTGTATTCTTTTAGGATGACTGCAGGAATGAGTTAGTGGATGGATAAATGGATGCTTAAGAGTGAAGATGAGTGACGAAGTGCATATCTTGACTTATTGAGTGCCTGAACCCATCAATCACACAGAAGATACTAAGCCACACCTATTCACATTACCAGTACTTAATAATAACTGGTCCAAATTAGCCACCTACTATTATGGAATGCTAAATTCAAGACTAAACTGAAATGGCTCCTGCATCATGAGGGATGCATGATATACAAGTCTCCACGCTAGGGCCATTGTAGCATGATTACGCATATATGAACATATATCAAGTCATGCATGCAAACATCATTGCACCTTTTTTGGCCAATATAAATAATTAACCATCAGCTATAACCATTTTTTATCTTTTCCTGATACTGAACAACATTAGCAAAAGTCACTTGCATAGTCAAGGGGTCCGGTTTGCTGAAATCAAAAGACAAGACCAATTGCCAATTTTATTGACATAACCGCTTGATGTCAACAGGACAACTATTACACATATTTATTTGTGGCCAATCATTGGCTACTTTGAAAGATTGAGTCTGCTTAAACTGTAGCCACTGGGAGTAAATATAATTCACACAATTTGTCCCAATCAGAGACCGCACAAGCCTGGGCCGCCTCTGAAGACAGAAAACGGGAAATAACTTTTGGCAGCAGATTGCTTGCATGGAGGCAGTAAGGCAACAGACGAGGAGGAAGTCACCACAGAATAGGATAGTTTAGCCCTAGATGGCACTGACTGCTCAAAAAAGTAAATATAACGAGCGGACTAGGCGTGTAATTTGAACATGTTTTTCTAAGAAAACTTTATTTTGGAGTTAACTGAGGCAACCTTTTGTTTCTCTTCTATTTTGATAGGGGAAGGAGTTGAGGAAACAAACCTCGCAAGGTACGCTGCGTGGTTGTTTTTGTTACCAGCCTGGCCTGTACTTTTAAGTCCAGGCTGGTAAAAATATTAGAAAAAGGAGCGACATCTGTACTTTGCCCCTCCTGAAATTCAAACCTGAAACAGCAAACACATAAAAAAAAATAGTAAAAAATTATTTGAGAGCTCACTAAATCGTTACTGCATGATTATTAGAACAAACGGAGGGAAAATTGAAATGTTACAAAAGAACTCTGGCAATTTTACGTGGATCCTTTTTCACCTACTGTTGTCTGTTCCTGAACAACAAAATGTAAACAAAGGGCCAGTTTGTTTTTTGTATGATAGGTGACAGTGACAATCCTACTTCCAACTGAGTTATTAACCTCAGTCCACAAGATTTTAGGCAGGAAATGTGAGGCAGATCTCACACTTTTTCGAAGTTTCTTCTCGGCGAACTAAGTTAATAACTGGGTGTAGGCGAAGGGCTGTTTTGTGTGGTGGTGAGCTTTTTCTGTAGCACCTGCAGGACTTCAAGAGGGCGTACTTAATTGTAGTCTCAGCCATCCTCGGTGCGTTTCTTATGAACATAAAGTATACAAATTCCCTCTCTCTCTTAAAGTAAGTCTGCAATAGTCCAGAAAAGCTTTTAAAGTGTCAAAAATATCTCAAAAGTTCAATGTGAGATCAGAGACCAAGAGGATTTTCCATCACTGGAAGTGCTGTACAAAATCTGACAGCCTCTGAAGAGAATTAAACTCTGTGTCTCTCTGCCTCACAGGCCAGAGGTGGGGTCAGATAGTGAGGTGGGGAGGCTACTAGTAGGGCATGGCTATTTTCAATAATAATTGCGTGGAAATTACCTGTGTAAACACACTAGGGAGGACCCAAAACTCAATGAAGGAAATAAGCATGTAAGCCTATGAAAGACTGAATACTGGATAGTATATAGATGATCTCAGGGAGTTCATAGACAATGGTAGTAGAAGGGCGCAGGTCCTACTGAAACGTTCAGCGGCCTTCAATCCCATCAACCAATCCATTCTCCTTGGCAGACTAAAAAGATAGCAACACTAAAGACCAGTTCTTCAAATGGATCAAGTCCTTTCTAATTGATCAATACCAGACCATGTTTTTTGCACCTTTCAGGTCTAACGAGGAGACACAGCAATTGCACCGTCCCCCATGGGTCGGTACTCTACCTTTATTATTTACTATGTTGCTTCTGGCTTGCCTTTTACACAATATACATGCAAATGACCTGCAATTGACGTTCAAGCTTTCTACCAACTAGGGAACTCCCATCACCTATCAGCTAAACAAAATCATATTTACATAGGTACTATTCACTTTGCAGTGGTGAATGACTTCCAAAGGGCTTCCAAAGTTTTGGAAACACAACAGAGCAAAGATAGAGTTCCTTGTTATCAAAAACACCATTGATAAGTAGAGTGCCTCTCCACTGCCAGATGTAATAAGTCCACCTCACCCTCTTCCAAAGTCAACCACAACTTAGTTATCCATCTCCTTGTAGAACATGCAGTGGAGAGCTAGGTATCGAAAGTAGTCAGCACTTATATTAGACAAATCAAAGTCCTATGGGAAGTTCTGCCCTACATTGATATCACATTTTTGTGATCAGTGCTTTAGTGCAATTCTAGCCTGAGTACGTCATCTCTCTTGGCCCATCAGGTCCTACAAAGGCTGCAGCTGGTGCAAAATGCTGCAGCCTCATTTGTCAGTCACACACAAATTACACCTACTTTGAAATCCCTTCACGGGCACCTCCTCCTTTCAGAAAAAAAGGTATTGTTCAGGCCCTGGAAGAGAGTACACTACACAATCCACAACACCGCTGCTTCCTTTTGGCTGCTAAATTCCAGCTATACATTTCTCATGTTTCCCTGCATTGCAGGAGTCCATTTCTGATAAATATCTCCAATTCTAAGAATGTATTTTTTCTACGGGGTTTTCTCTTTCGCAGCAAGAGTAGAGCAATCTCTGTCTGGAGATTCGATTCCTTTCCTCCCTTTATTTTTTTTTAAACAAGGTTGAAAAATAGCATTTCAATCATTAAACGTTTTCAGGGTACTACGCCAGATGTCCATGCTCATCACATGGTGTGCTGCCTCTACTCTACAGCACCAAGAAAATTCGGTATGCATTCGGTAAAGCGCTCTACAAATATCAATAACATTGTATGGTCTGAAAGTACTGAGGATGAAGCAAATAAGCCTGATATTGCAGAGCAGTAGTCTACGAGAGCACATTTTAAGCTTTCATGTGGTCAATTTTTTTCTTTGGAAGCGGATAGTGCTTAATGATCGGCAATTCATTTTAATTATGTGTTGCTCTAGCAATCGACAAGATTCTCTGAAGATCAAGGGGATGGCACATGCCAAGCATTGGTTCAATGCTATGAAGAACTTGAATCCGATAAGAGGGTCATGATGTTATAGTGTGGTCTTTAAGGTTTAAGCATTTGGAGTTGTTTGGTGCATATGAGGAGTGTCAAAAGAAGGAGTGTCTCCATGTTGGGTAACAAAGTATTCAACTACGTGACCTGTAGCTTATCTAAATAAAGTTAAGTGTACAGGAAAAAGTTCATTTTTTCAAATCTGTGATGGATATTTGGTAATTTTTACATGGTGTTTTAAGATGCAATGGACAAAAACTAATATTTTTATACTTCCATTTGTTGACAGGTGCAGAAATTGGATTGGCTAGATGAATGTTTACACTTTGTATTACACACTCCAGCCTTTTCATGCATGATAGCATCTGAATACTACAACATTATTTAAAATCAACAAAGCTCAATGGGGTTAAGGAGGTAGCACAAAAATGAGGCTCTAATTGTTATCTATTTTGGTGCCTCTGATTAAGTCGAATTTCTTGGTTGTAAAGCTCCCTCTTCAGCGCTGGTAACTAGATAGGTTCTTTCTTCCTGCATGTTTGAAAAATGAACTGCATTAGTATGTATGAGCAGTTTCTGCAAAAAGCTCTATGTAGCATGTCTAGGAAGCTTTACAAGTGTATGAGAACTATGGCTGGGTAGCATCACCATATATGTCACTGGATTGTAAGGTAGGTAAGAAGACAGAAGAGGGCAATTTACATAGTTGTCCGAATGATCAACGTCTGAGGCATAGACCTTAGGAGTTGGATAGGAGATGTGAATCCCAAGATCTTCCCCAAGAAGTAAACCAAATTATATGATTTAAGAGCCTTGACAGAGTGATGAGAAGATGTGGAGGCTCGTGAAATGAATGTACCATGATCTTCCCAGTGTCATAAATGTTAATATGTAGATCACATAATATATCACTGTAGCTAGAAACACAGTGTTTGATACTGAATAGGATTTAGTCATTTTATTTGAATTCCATAACGATGGTTTCCATTCAACCTACTCAATTTTAGCTCTCCAGCAGACCATCAAAAACCCAATAATCTAGAGTCACACTTTCTGTCGAAAGCAGTTAGGGCTCTCTTGAGAATCACAACACATTTTGCTCCCACCACCACACAAACAAACCTCTGCCCCTTAAACTTGACCTCGACACAAGTATCCAATGAACTAATCATGGCTATCAGCACTGTTGGCTCATCAGTAGAGGAGTGTGCTGCAAACATCTTACAAATCCGTACTGCCATTACCTGCTGTTTCATCTGCCAGAGTGATCATTAGTTTGTCCCTTTGATCTGAAGAGTTCTCCAACAATCAAGAAATATCTTACAGCATGCTCATGCTAAGGAAGAAACCCAGCAAACTAGAGACTTTAATCCAATGGACCATTTAGGCTCACTGAAAAAGCATCTTTTTCTCAGACTTCGAACAGAACAGCCTCCTTTCACACAGACAAACAGGAGTCTGACATTGAAAAGTTATTGGATCTGCACTGACTGCTATGAAAAATGTTTGTACAACTGGAGTGACTGCCTTCCTCCTAGTTTCTCGCCCATATTCAACATTGTCAACCACCAACTACAACTCTAAAGAGTAGGCCACACAGAAATCCAAGAAATGGCCCTTTACTGGATCAAGTCCTAACATGCACGCACAGCAAAAACTGCCACACTCTTCTGCTCAGCATCTTTCACTCTTTGGGTAGGTGTCCTACAAAGCTCGATCATCACCGCTCTTTCTCTTCATTGTACACCCATAAAGGCTCATAGAGCTTGTCAGTTCATTTAAGCCCAAGTAAATCAACTACGCTGACAATGCTCAGATCACTAAAAAAACAGGAAAAACAAAACGGTCAGATCTGCATAAATCGTTTCCTAATGACTGTCTTCAAGAAGTAAACCACTGCAGGCTACATATTAATCTGCAATCGGAAACGCAGCTCCTTTGAAAGAGAGATCTGAGCTTTGGACCACAGATAAATACAACCTCACCATGGCTTCAGGACACTAGACTGCACCCAACCACCTTGACTGAACTGAAGAACTTGGGTGTGTTCTTGGACTCCAGCCACTCACTCTTAATTTAGGTGAATCAAGTTAACAAAGGCACTTTTTTACAACAGGACATTAGTATTTTGTATCTTCCTCATCTGGGATTACCTAACAGGGTCTAGACTAGCTCCAGTGCTGCCAATGTCTTGGCTTTACGTTGGTCTGCACTGTAGATCCAAGACTGCTGCCCTATTTAAGGGAGGCTTATGTTACACAACATCTTCAAGATTAATGATATTTAAAAAAAAAAAAAAACAGGATCTCAATGAGAATCTTCAATAAAAATTCAATGCACCTTGCAGTAGGTGTCCTATGTACTCTGAGTGTTTCAAAATATTTTGTTCTTTCATCCTGAGCAAGAATATGTGATTCCCTATTAAAACAATCGTTCAGTAACAAGTCTTTAGTTCTTGGAAAAGTTTCAGCTCCTCACTGTAAAACCAAAGTAAATTGGTGTGTTTAATGGAAATGATTATGTTCTCTTCCACGTCACCAAAACGCTTGTTTCCATAGAAACGAAGCATCGACTCCAAATGTTAGTATTTCTAAATCCTTCATTCCGTATCCTTATTTATGACACTTCAATTGCCATTAAAGACACCTTAAACCGCTATGATTTTCTTTATGTATGTGATATCACAATTCTGAGTGACAGAATTAAAATGATTCCACAGACTTGAAATTTGAATGTGCCACAGTATATTTTAATTCATCAAAATGACATGGAATACACGACAATTTTTTTTTTGTTCCTTATGTTAAATTTGTGTTTGCTATTTTGGCCATGTGGACCTTTCAGTAACTAAATCACTTGTTTGGAGTCACCTTTGTTGGAGGTTTACTTCAACCCATCAAGCTTTGGAATAATTTGACTCAGGAGAAGGTACTACCATAATAGTGGGGTTTATTTTCAGCAGTAATTTAAAAAAGAAGACCAGGTGGCACACAGAAAAACCTAGAAACACACAAAACAACTACAAGCAAACTCATCCACACATATACATACAAAAAACAGTGGTCAAAAGTTCCAAAACCATTTTATGCCCAGAGGCAATCAACGTTCTTCAAACATGGTGATCTCTTGTACCGATAAGTGATGCCAAAATGTTAAGCAACTGCATTTGTTCAACAGTAAGCAAGCACACCCATAATCTATCAACTCCATATATTATTGAGTGTGAACAATTTATAGCCATCTTGAATAAACAGATATTCTGCAGACTACAATTAATCCAGAACACGAGCGCAGATGTGACCACATTACTCCTAGTGACTTAGGGCCTGATTACGATGTTGGTGGGCATGATACTCCGTCACAAATTTTACAGATATCCCGCCCGCCGTTTTACAAGTTCCGTTGGATATAATGGAACTTGTAATATGGCGGACAGGATATATGGCACGTTTGCGACGGAGTATCCCATCCGTCTGTTTTGCTTTACAGCTGACTGAGCCAAAATACACACACTGAAAAGAGTCAAAAAGAATCTCTGGAATGTAATTCTTAGTCTAAAGAAGACATTTATTAAATCACTCCACAAGGCTCGTGAAGGAAGGTCAGTACAACCGAAAGTGCACCTTTAAAATGTGTGCAACAATAAAGTGAGAACATGCACAAAAAATCTTCACTCTATAAACAGCAAATATATACATGCAAAGATACAGATACATATACTTATATATATATCATACACAATGGAAAGCAACTAATTAGTAAAAATTCATCACCATGGGGCCCAGCTGCTTCTTCATCTTTCTCTCTGTAGCGTCAAGCCGTAGACTCTGATATTGGCTGCGGAAGAGAAGGAGAGAGATCTGCCCTTATGGGGTGTCATGCATTCGACCTCAAAATCCTGACCAAAGTCTCTGAATCCCCCACTGTCAATTCTGGGTCTCTTATACACCTTAAACAAGCCAGAGGGGAGAGTTCTAAAAAAAAAACCACTCCCCGTTCTTCAAAGCTACTTCATGTCAGCTTTGAAAGAAACACATTGGAGATGGCCAAGTTCCCAAGGTGTCCCTCCCAAAACTAAACAGCTCCCTGCCGTACCATAAGCATCATCCTAGTACATCCTTATCTTGCTGACTGACTGACTTATCCACGTTAGGTCCTTGCCCTTGGTGAGAAAGAACACCAGACACGCAGAATAAAAACGTGAACGAGAAAACACGTTGAATAACATGTTTTGTACGGACAAATACTTGCACCTTTAACGTCGTGGTGAAGCTAAGGCTAAGCTGAATACAAAATGGAGTCTGTAACTTGTGACCGCTAATGTGATGGTGGACAGCTAAGCCAAGTGCAAAGTGGTGCGACACGGAGTCAGTGGTCAAAACACAAATATCACTACACTCCACCCTTTGACCAATGACTCGCATACCCTCGAGGTTTAAAATCAACTTTTTTCGGTCTAAACATTGCAAGCAAATTAGGCATACATTGCACACAGCAACATAATGATATAATAAGAGCTACTACCACAAAAATTCCACCCAAAACTTTGCGCAATTGCCCAAAATCATGTAACCACTGAAATAACCAGTCCCATCATCCCTGATCCACATCCTGTTTTACTCCTTTCGCTAATGTATGCAGTGTACCACTGTGGGCCTGGATAGATTTAGAGTGGTCCGAAAGGTTAAAACAACACATGCCTTCAAATTCTGTACAACCATGATTATGTTTCCACAACAACAGATAGTCTATGGCAGCCCTGTTTTGTAATTAAGCTTTTCTAGTACCAAGCACATCTAATAAAAATTCAGATAAAGCAATAGAAGTCTGGTATTATATATAGCTAAGCCAGGCATGCCTACGATAGAAAGACTTAAGCTAATATATCCAGATTAGAATAATTCAATATGTGAATCACAATCTTCATTGAATTATATGGAAACATCATGAGTCCCAGGTGTGTAAAAGTACACGGTCTGCCTGTTATGTTAGCTGGGATAGAGGTAAAAGTGAGATTCCCACACGAGAACAGCCAGCCAACTGGCAACTTGGCATGTTTAATGTGACTGACAGCAGTCACTAAATAATGACAAGCTATGTGATTTGACATATTTTTACAATGTCGATCCGTCCGGTAAAAGCTCAAAAATTGTGTTCCCATGGTATTTTGGAGAAGTTGATGCTTTCTTTTCTAAGTGCAATTGAATGCATTTCCCAACATCACGAGAATTGCAGGACATGTAGTAACACACGTCAGCGGTGGTAATGTTGTATGTAGCTATTTGAGTGAGATTTTCCCACTTTTCATCGGTTGCTTCCTGACAGTTCCTGCAATACTCATAGGGACTGAAGTGGGTTTCCACATCATGTTCTTGCACATCTTTATCCTGGTTAGTGGCATTGAAAATTTGTAACAAGATGCTGGTTGGTGTTGGAATGGCAATTAAACAAGTTGACAAAACATCCACAGTGCTTCTCGTGGCGCCCATGCAGAAGTTAGATCTGTTGAGCACGATTTGTGCCAAATTAATCTATATATTGTAGTCGGGATGTAGTAAAGGTGTTGCGCGACGTGATTGATCAATCAGATTGAAGTTAGAAGTGTTGGGTCCCTCCCAACCCCACACGCACATGCCAGAAAGGAGACCACACGGCACACTCACAGCAAAGGCAAGCAGTAGTATGATCTGTAAAAGAAACAAGTATGATCATTCTCGCAAATAACATTTGTCAGCTGGGATATGTTCCCATTTTTCCTTTCCTGGTTTCATGGTCAGCAGGACATTGTTGGGGCCCTTTTCTATAATTTCTGCAGGTTCTGGAGGGCCAGTTGGGAATTCCACCCACACTTTAACACCAGGGTTTTTGTCAGTTGAACCAAAACCTCCCTCCCCACGTACAGTAAGAAGGGCTGGGCAGTTCCCTTCCTCACCAATCCTCCATACAGTGGAATTATGACAAGTTGGGCAATTCTGTCTCCGATCTGCAAGAATAAATCAGCTTCTCCACTATTCAACAGAATAACTTTGATTTCTCCTTGGTAATCTGCATCAATCACTCCCCCTAAAATCTGAATACCTTTGAGGGCCAACCCAAATCTGGGAGCTATCAATTCGAAATGCTCCTGGGGAATCTGCATTCCAACACCTGTCTCACACAGTGGCATATCTTGTGGTTTCAGTCTGTAAGCTTGTAAAGCATATAAGTCAAGACCTGCAGATTCGGGCGTGGCTCTGTAGGGAGCTAAAGCCCCAGTTTTTTTCCCCCCAGTATGTGATGGTATTGGTGGCCACATGTGGTTGTATCTGCAAAGCTGGAGTTAGAATTCACATCAAGGATGTTTCAGAATTTGTTAATGGTCTGTTATTCAAAATCTGGAGGGCTTCATTTAAGTGCTCTGTCCAGTTTTTCAAATTCCCATCAGATAATTTTCGTAACTGAGCTTTCAGTAAGCCATTCATTCGCTCAATCAGTCCTGAGGCTTGTGGATAGTAAGGGATATGATAAATCCACTCAATATTGTGCTGAGAACAGTAGTCCTACACCAAGTTCCCTTTGAAGTGTGACCCATTGTTACTCTGGACCTGGAGTGGTTCTCCATAGTATAACATTAACAAGTCCAAAGATCTGATGGTGTTGTGCTGAGTGGCACGTTTGCAAGGGACAGCAATCAGGTACCCAGAGTAAGTGTCCACAACGGTGCAGGCGTATTGACACCCGCGACTAATCGGTAGTGGTCCAATGTAATCAATTTACCATCTCTGTCCTGGTAACTTTCCTCTCCCCAACTGGCCTTTGCTTGTTTGCGGGACAGATCTCTGTTGTGTGTGCTGACAAATAGGACATTGGAAAATCGCAGTTTTTATCAAATCTAGGGGAATGTGCAGCCCTCTAATCTCTGCCCACCTGTAAGTGGCTTTTTCGTCCAGGTATCCACATTTTTGGTGCACCCATTCAACTATCCCCACAATGTCAAAATCCTGTGTTGCCACTTCTGCCTCTGAGAGTTTGGCTTTGTCGTCTGCAAGGGAATTGAACCAGCATTCTAGTGAGTCAATGGGACAATGGGCATCTACATGATATACCGTAATTGTACTTTGTTCTAGCATTTCCCAAATTTCTTGCCAGAACTCTTTGCCCCACACCTCCTTTGAGTGGATAAACCAGTTATGTGCATGCCATGTGGGAAGGCAAGTGGCTAACCCATTGTCAGTGGACCAAGAATCAGTGTAAAAATGACAAGTTCCAGGCAGCTCTTGCTTTAGAGCCTGATACACAGCGTACAACTCTGCATATTGTCTACTTTTCCCTTCTTCTGTAGTGGTCAACAACTTTTTGGAAACTGGATTATATGACACAGCTTTCCAATGTCTTTTGGTACCAATGTATTTGGATGAACCATCAGTAAAGCATACATGCTTCCTATCCTCAAGGGACAAGGATTCAAATGGCGTACCCCATCTCACTGGTGACTCTTTTACCTGTGGTACCTCCTGCATCCTCTCCTCATCCTGTACAGGGGCTTGTGACACCTGTTCATGTAGGGCTGCAGTGCCTGCCGGTCCTACTCAAGCCCTGTTTTGTATGTACCATTTCCAGTGTATGATACTAGTCTCTTGTGCATGTCCTATACGGTGAGATTTAGGTGAACTCATCAGCCACTGCATGATTGGTATTTCAGGTCTCAGAATTACATTATGACCTAGTGTTATTTCCTCAGTATCCACTAGAGCCCAATAACATGCAAAAAGCTGGTTTTTAAAGGGATTATAACGCTCCCCAGAGTCAGATAGTTTCCTACTCCAGAACCCCTGGGCTACCCTAATCCATCCTTGTTTTTGCCACAAACTCCAATTTGTATATTGTCCCTGAACAGTTACATGTAACTCAATGTCTCCCTCCTGCACTGGCCACAAGTCTAAAGCCTGTTGAATTGCTTCTTTTGCCAAATAAAAAGCACACTGTTGTTCTTCACCCCATTCAAACGCATGTTTCTTCCTTGTCACTTTGTACTGAGGGGCCAAAATCTGACTCAAATGAGGGATGTGCTGTCTCCAAAAACCAAACAATCCAATAAATCGCTGTGTTTCCTGCTTAGTGTGGGAGTGGCAAACTCGAGAATCTTTTGCTTCGCTTGCGGTAACACCTCTCTGTGACCCTGACTCCATTGAATCCCTAGAAACTTCACATTACATTTTGAGATGGTCCTTGTGTCTGTCTGTGAAATCATCCACCCTCTACTCTGCAAGAGATCCACCACCCTCTCCAACTGAGTCTGCACCTGTTCTTCTGTCTCTCCCTGAATCATCACATCAGCAATGCAATGGGTAAATTGCACACCTGGAATGACAGATACTTCATCCAGGTGCTCTGCCACCAGCCGGTGACAAATGGTGGGGCTATGTAAATAGTCTTGTGGCAAAGATAGTATGTGAAACTGTCTACCGCCATGCAAAAAAGAGAATTGTTCCTGACATTCTGGCGCCAAGAGTATAGAGAAGAATGCATTGGCAATATAAATGGTGGTATACCATGTCCCTTTATGTTTCTGTATTTGTTCAATCAAAGTGATGGCATCTGGGACCACGGCTGTCAAAGGGGGTGTATGTTTATTAAGCTAGCGGTAATCAATTGTCATTCTGTACTGCCCGCCAGGTCGTTTAACTAGCCAGAGGGGATTGTTCCATTCAGTAGTAGTTGGAGCTATCACACCAGCCTCAATCATGTCCTTTATGGTTTCACTTATTTCATCATGCCCTCCTGGAATATGGTACTGTTTCAAATGAATTACTTTAGTTGCCAGGGGCACCTTCACTAGGGGAATTTTTAAACAAACCACTCTCATGGCTGCCACTGAAATGTATCTTTTTGTTCCAAATTGATAACAACCATCATCCAGATACAACGTCATTCCTTTCAAAATGTTAATTCCCAGTATGTACTCTAAAAGAGGCACAATCAACACAGTATATTCTCTTTTTGGTGTTTTCCCTATTTTCATTTGTACTGTAGTTTGCAAAGCAGAGGTCTGCCTTCCCCCCATATCCTGTAATGGTGTAATGTGGTCCGTTAAACTTCCTAGGGTTTCCATAAATCAAAGAGGCCTCCGCCCCGGTGTCAACTAAGGCTCAAACTTTTTGCACATTTTTCTGTATTTCTAAGTCAACATGATGTCTGTTATCTCGACAAGCCCAACTTTTTACCAGAGCTTGGCCAATTTACTAGTCTGATTTAAACCTATCAACTTTTGCCCAAGTGAGGTCTAGATATATAATTTCATATTTGCGAGTAGGCTCGCCTCCGTCCCTGGTCTCAAGAGTTAACAAGTCACTGCCCAGATTTTCCTCCTTCTCTTGTGAGGAAACATTTCTCTCTCTTTCTTTCCCTTGCTCTGGTAACAGTGGCTGGCTCTGCGTTCCACGTTTATTATCTTGCTTGTTTACCTTTCTGCTACCTTCCTTACGATCCAAACCCCTTTTACCATACATCTCCCACAAGCTTTTAGTATCTATCCCATCAATCTATTCTTTGCTGACACCATATTTTAGTAATGCCATAAACATGTCTCTCCTGCACACTCGGTTGTTATCTGTGCAACCCTCAGATCTTGAAGATCTCTCAGATTTATCCCAAATTCCTAATTTACCTAACACTCCGACCTCCTCCAGTACATCTTTCAAAGCCTGCCCTGGCTGATTAATTAATAAAGTCATAATTACTTGCTTATAGACAGGTGGAGCAAGGCAAATTATTTTGTTTCTTATTGGTACAGTAAGCGGTCCATCTAATGATTGGTGTGCATTACCCAAGAAAATGGCAGATTTATTTGCCTCCTCTTTAATTCTCTGCATTGCATCTTGTAAGGTATACCAGGATTTCTCATTGGGAGGTCACTCTAAATCAGTGGGGTATTTCAAATTACATCCATCAACAACTATTTGTAACATAGTGGTCTGGTGTTGTCGTTAAAAACCCCTGAACTGTTCCTATATTACTGGGTCAGAACTTGAAGTACAGAACTTGCGAGAGTCCCCGATATCTAACATCACTCCAGAAACACCAGTTTCAAAGAACCTCACGACCCAAGCAAGTAGGGACTCCCCTGTTCTCTGTTTAAATCGATCCATACTGTCATTTACTTCTTGCTGAGTGTAATCTTCTAGAGCCTGTAGTGCAACTCCTGCCGGATCATGTGGTGCTGCAATTTTTGGCTAAATATTGGCTGTGCACGCACTACATTCTGCTCCTCTAGCTTACCCTAGCCCCCACCTCCTTTACTCTCCTCATCACTAGAGTTTGACAGGTCACTGCCAGCCCACATGTTAGTATCCTAAGATGAATCTGGGCACTATTAACCTTTTTCTGATTTATCCTTCCTCTACGTTTACAATATTTATTTTGAACAACTTTGATTGCGGCACGTTCTGCGATGGTTTGATATGTGTCTGCCTTATCTTTCAATAATTTATTCTGACAAGACAACATGGTTGTAGTATCTTTTGAGTCAACAAGTTGCTTTTCTAATTGTTGGTTCTCTCTCTCTAACTGTTTACATTTTTCATGCATTTTCCTGTAGGCAGACAAAAGTATCCACCCCGTCTGCCAAGATCTGAAAGATCATTCCGTTCAACAGGTACTTTTCTTAAACAAAACACAAGATCTCATGGTTCTGCTTCATTTAAACATTCATCTCAATTCTCCGATAAACCAGCCAAATGTGAAATTTCATTAGCTAATACATCATAGGGTCCCTGGCACCATCCAGGAATTCGAGAAACACTCTGTTCACACACGTTTTTAGAAGCAGATGCTTTAGGCTTCTTTCTAAACGTATTTTCACTTTTAAATCTACACTTTGAAATTATAATTGCTTCCCCCGGCCGACCTACACCAAAGTGTTTTGCTTTACTGCTGACTGAGCCAAAATATACACACTGAAAAGAGTAAAAAAGAATCTCTGGAATGCACTTCTTAGTCTAAAGAAGACATTTATTAAATCACTCTGCAAGGCTTGTGAAGGAAGGTCAGTACAACCGAAAGTGCACCTTTAAAATGTACGCAACAATAAAATGAGAACATGTACAAAGAATCTTCAATCTATAAACAGCAAATATATACATGCAAAGATACAGATATCAATATTTATATATATAAATCATACACAATGCATAGCAACTAATTAGTAAAAATTCACTACCATTGGGCCTAGCTGCTTCATCATCTTTCTCTTAGTAGCTTTAAATCGTAGACGCCGAGATCGGCTGCGGATGAGAAAGAGGGAGATCTGCCCTCATGGGGTGTCAGGCATTCGACGTCAAAATCCTGACCGAAGTCTCTAAATCCCCCACTGTCAATCATTGGTCTCTTATATAACTTAAACAAGCCTGAGGGGAGAGTTCTAGAAAACCTGTTATTAAAAGCTACTTCAGGTCAGCTTTGAAAGAAACACGTTGGAAATGGCCAAGTTCCCAAGGTGTCCCTCACAAAACTAAACCGTTCCCTGCCGTACCATAAACATCACCCTAGTACATCCTTATCTTGCTGACTGACTGACTCCTGCACGTTATGTCCTAGCCCTTGGTGAGAAAGAACACACAGTCATGCAAAATAAAAATATGAACGAGAAAACAAGTAGCATAACATGATTTGTACGGAAAAATACTTGCATCTTTCAATTGGTGGTGAAGCTAAGGCTAAGCTGAATACAAAATGGAGTCTGTCACTTGTGACCGCTAATGTGACGATGGACAGCTAAGCCAAGTGCAAAGTGGTGCGACACGGAGTCAGTGGTCAAATCACAAAGTTAGACCTTTGCAGGGATTTGGGCCTAAATGCTGTAGCTCCTCCCACCTTTGAGTGAGAAATGTGAATTTGGCAGTGAAGCATAGAGTCGTTGTGGCCCTTATGGAAAAGTCCACATATGACAGTATTTTAATTTGAAATACAAGAATTCACTGAACTGAAATACAAGGATTCAAAGACTGATTCAGTGTGTCACAAAATAGAATGCGTCTTGATAACAGCAATATACAAACATCTAGTATTAAGAAAACATCTTCAAAGAGCAAATGGGACCATGACATTATTTTACTCTGAATACAGTTAAAACAGACGCGTTTGAAAAGTCTTGTAAAATTAGAGACAAAAAGCTGTAATTTGTATGCAACATGAAGTCGGGGCCCCAAGAAGGGCCAAAACAAAATCCCGAAAATGCGCCAAAGGTTCCTCTTTGGGACTGTCAATCATAGACAAATACACACATATATATATATATACATTTATATATATATATATATATATATATTCACTGAAAATCCCAAAGTTACAGGAGCTTTATATTTAGGTTCTGAAGTAACACGCATAAAACCATAGAAATTTGGTTGTTAAATTACTTCAAGTAACTATAACTCAAGCCCTTGCCATGCAGTTTTCTCCTCAATAATTTTATTGTAAAGGTTGCAGTGATAATACCAATGATACAATTAAAAATGTCATCAATGATGTAATATGTGGGGTAATTATCTGTGCATGGTGGTATAATAGTGGAATTTCTATGGTTTTGTGCTTTAAATTCAGAACCCAACTATAAAGTTCCAGTAACCTTTGTTTTTTTCAGTAAATTTCTAAGATTTTTTAAAATGCTTATTCCTAACTAAAACATCCCTGTAACCTTCGCTCATCACACTACAAGGGGCTAGTACACTTGCTAACGGACTTACCAAGGTCCTCTTAACCTTCGGCGTGCCTAGGATTTACTTACCTGGCACTCTTGGATGACACCGTTTCGATTACAACGTATCACTATTTATGGATCGACACACAGAATCGGACTCCCATTTCAACATCTGTTTGAACGCAGCCTTGATGAAGTCACAGTTGTGACGAAACACATGTTGGCTGTGCCTGTTTGACTGTATTCTGGGATTTACGAATATTCATCTGAATAAAGGACCTACTGGAACACCAAGAGGAATACTGAATGATTTACTAACAAAACTGCTACACACAAGCTTTACTCATACTCATAAGTTGTACGTTGTTGAGTGCTGTGGTCACTTCATTTTCATCCCTGTAACCTTTCTTTTTTTTCAGTGAATTTCACAAGCATCTAACCGTGTGCTACTCATGTTCTGTTGTGCGCAGGGGGGTGTTGGCTGCAGGGCCTGCCCTGTGGAAATTTTACAGCCCATAACAACCTCCCCCTAGTCCCTGGAAACAAAAATAAACACTCTGGGAACTGACATAGGAATTTTAAGGCACAACCATCATCACCTAGCAGAGAAGGTCACTGTGGCAGAAAGAGACCTGGCTGAAGTACCCCCAGTTTTGACTACAGAGAATAAAAGACTCGCCACCATAGAAGAAAAGGTACAAACGCTCGAGTTGCAGGCTTAAAACTCAGCAACTAGAACGAGACATAACAACAATAGTTGTGGACCTCCCTGAGAGAGTAGAAGGAAATGACATGGTGGATTACTTAAAGGTTTGGCTACGAGAGCAAGTGGCAGTGGAGGGTCTGTCAGTGTTTTTTTGCCCTGGAGCGAGCCCACAGACTTCATGCAAACACCCCACTTGCGGGGGCACCACCGCACCCCATCTAGGCCCACCTGCTGTACTACAAGGACTGCGGCCATATCTTGCACCAGGCCCGACTGAAGGGGGAACTCACAGTTGAGAACTGCAAAGTGAAGATATTTCCTGATTTCTCCCGTGAGGTGCAACGTCAACGCTCCAATTACCTGGAAGCAAAAAAGAAACTCCTACAGTTGGAAATATCTTATGCAATGATATTTCCAGCACAGCTGTGGGTAGAGACCCCTCAGAGCACCAGATTCTTTTAAACTCCACAAGAGGTTTGGAGCTGGATTGATCAGTATCCCCAAGCTGGACCCAGCTGGGAATCTCATTAACTGGGCTCACGCAGACCAAGGTCTCACCACATGCGTAACTCAGCTGCCCCTTCCAGAGCGGAGACACAGCAGGAGCAGCAAAAGTTGATGATGGCGGTGGGCTGAGTGGCACTGGTTCTGGACCGTGGAGGGACACAGAATTGTGACCGAGGTTCCTGCACATCTGGGGACTCGAGCCTAGAACTGCCCAGGAATGCCTGACAAAATCATATGAGAAGACTGGTACACTGGTCATTTCAAAATACTGTCCCCTAGGGTACCACAAGTTGGAAGTCGTGGGGGGTGGAGTTGGATAAATGGATTACTCCCCTGAGTCTGTGATAGTTACCCTGTTTAAAGATGTTGGATGGGCGGCATCGCCATGGGGGCAGGACCTCGTTGTCACCCATAATGTAGAGTACCCCATGTGTACTTCTGTGATCAGTAGTAAATTGTTTAACAGTTTGGATGGGGAGTAGGAACCTACTTGTCTTGGGAACTGGGAGTAGGGATTATAGTTGTTTGGTTACATTTTGGGAACCTATGAGTCATGGACTGGCAAATAACCTGTTCATATCCTGTCGAGGTACACCAATTGCTGATGGTCAAATTACAGCAGGAGGAATAGAAACACCAGACATACCTAGATGGTGGTTCCCACGACCTATAACTTTATCTCCTGGACTATTCGGGGGATCCACACAATGTGTAAAAGTTATACAGTATTCTCATATCTGAACAGGAGGGGTGGGTCCCATTATAGGAGACACACCTTACAGCTAAGGAGGGGGAAGCCCTGAAACACAGGTGGAGAGGGCAGGCCTTTTACACAACATATCCAGCCTATTACACAAGATATTCAGCCTACACCAGGGAAGTACTACTATTAATCCACACTGGGGCTCCCTTCCAGCATACAGGTGACATAGTTGACCCAGAGAGCAGATATGTGGTGGTGACAGGCAGGCTTGATGGTCAAGATGTAAAGATAGTGAATATTTATGGGCCCAACCTGAAGCAGAGTGCGTTCCTTATTGAACTGTGGGGACCCCCTGCCCCTCTTCTTGAGCCACTCAACTGTCATGGGAGGAGACTTTAATTGCTTGGAGATCCCCTACAGGACCGACCACCTCCCGCTGCAGGACTCCCTGACACAGCGCACGGCTTGTGTCTTTACAGACTGGCAAGCAAGATGGGGTCTAATAGATACCTGGCAAAGCTTACATCCACAGGCCTGTTTTTTCAGCCAAACATGACTTACATATACACTTTCACACATTTGTATGTGCCCCTGGATATCCACAGTCTAGTACACAGTATAGAGTACTTGCCCACAGTATTCCAGATCATAACCCAGATCTCTAGCAGTTGGGGTGGGGGCAGTCTAGACCCAGTACCCTACTTGGAGACTAAAACCTGAATCTTTGGAAGACCAGATGTACCAGGAGTTGATAGGATAAGGGAAAAGATAGGGCAGTACTTTGCCGATAATATTGTTACAGCCTCCTCCCCCCAGGTGAAGCGGGACGCATTTAAGATGGTGATTAGGGGTCAGTGTATAGCGGAATCATTGGGAGTCCTGAACACTCTGTTGTGGGAGGTACTTGCAATAGAGAAAGAACTACAGGTGCAACAAAGACCAGGGCACCCTGATCTGCAACATGCGTTAAAGAGAAAGTGGTGACACAAGTCAAGAGATTGAGATGTTTTGATTATAGAAATTACATGGAGAGGGCACACACCGAACGGGCCCACCTGGCTTGCAAACTCAACAAAGATGAGTGCTGTCATAGGGGAAGTTGGATCTGAGGAGGGAAGCAGGTTGTATAGTCCGGAAAAAATCAACCATCGCTTTCTTAGGTATTACTGTGAATTATATGAGTACCACATCACAGAACGAGGGTACACTGCATGACTTCCTGATATTAATGAGGTTTACAGAGGAAGAGGCTGAGACACTAGGTGGGGACATCACATTACAAGAGTTAAAAGTGGCAATCAAGGGCCTAGCCCATGGTAGAACACCAGGAGCTGACAGATTCCCTGCTGAATTCTACACCACCTATGCAGAGGAATTGGCCCCTAAATTAGTGGACCTTTACAGGGATGACAGGGACACAGGGGGTCCCATGAAATCCACCTGAGAGGCACTAGTAGTGCCCCTGCATTAAGATGGTAAAACCCAGGCACGATTGCAGGGCATACCAGCCTTTGTCGAAGCTTAACATTGACTCCAAGATTCTCAACAAAATTGTAGCCTCCAGACTCCTCCCGCTGACGACTAAGCTGATACATAAGACCATGCGAGATTCATTCCCGGCACTAACACAATGCTGAATGTGCAGAGACTTCTGGCATTGCTAGAGACTAAAACCTATGATGGGGGGGCGCTGTGTTTGCAGGTGGCATCGAAAAGGCCTCCATAGCCTGCAATGCAGCTTTCTATATAGATTAATTACCTACATGTACCTGGGGAAAGGCTTTCTTTTATGGACTAAATTACTCTACACTGATTCAACTTCTAGAGTATGCACAAGCCAGACCATATCCAACAGATGTACTGTAGGTGAGGGACTAGACAGGGTTGCCCCCTTTCACCCTTGCTCTTAGCGCTGGCCATGGAACCCGTGGCTAGCCTGCATAGATTGGGCAGTCAATATCGGGATGGTGCAAATTATCATTGCATAGCATTATATGCTGATGATCTACTTCACTTTACACTTTCACGTTGGGGACCGCTTTAGAAAGACTAATTGGCAAGTGCATGCATAACACAGTCTAGTGCCCTCTTCCGTGGACAGGAGCATGGGGCCAGATGTACGTAGCTATTTTCATGTCGCAAACTGCCCGATTTCAGCATATACCAATGCTATTTTGCGATTTAGTAATCTATTTACCGAATCGCAAAATAGGTTTGCGATTCGCTATTTGGAAGGTGCGTGACAAGGGCTTCCCTTCCAAAT
This sequence comes from Pleurodeles waltl, assembly GCF_031143425.1. Lineage (NCBI taxonomy): Eukaryota > Metazoa > Chordata > Amphibia > Caudata > Salamandridae > Pleurodeles > Pleurodeles waltl. The sequence continues at coordinate 613,576,768 of NC_090446.1, read as the reverse complement.
AGCGAGTCGCATTGGTATGTAAGATTGTTTTGCGACTGTGAATGCGGTCTCAAAACAATCGTTCTTATCACCAACTTGAAGATGGTGATAACCCATTCACCTTTGTGAATGTAAGTGAAAATATTTTTTCAGAGCAGATAGTGGTCCCACAGACCACTGCCTACTCTGAAAAAAAAGAAAAGAAAACTTTTCATTTTTCTGTTTCATATGCATCCCGTGTCCCTTTAAGGAAAATGAGCTGCATGGTAGAAATGGTGGTTCTGGTTGGCTAGGGTATGCACCTAAGGCAGGTATAACCCACCCACTCTATTCAGGGTGAGGGAGTTACACAGCCAAGATAACCCCTGCTCACCCACTTGGTAGCTTGGTAATGAGCAGTCAAGCCTATCCCAAAGGCAATGTGTAAAACGATTGCACAACACACACAACACACGTGATGCAATATGTCCACCACAAAGGAAACACATCAAGTCATATAAAAATTATCTGTATTGTACACAACATTATTAGACCAAACACAACATGTCAGTAATACCCTGCTACCCAAGCAGTGGTCAGAACATTACTAGTACTCTGTAAAAGCCAGCACTAGTCACATAAAACACATAGGTTACTGGTTATTCTGCAACATAAGCAGTAGTCAGGAAAATAATATGGAATATGTCACTAGAAAGATCAAACAACACCATGACCGCACATATCATAAACAACGTTGTGTAAATATCAACACAACAACATAATAAATGATCATAGGACGCCATTGCGGTTGCAGCCTCTCCGGGAGGCTCCCGCCCTATTCTCCCCGTCCTCGGGCTTTCTATGCCACTTAAGCCCCAAAAGTAAGTGGCTGGGGAGCAGAAGGTGTGTAGACCCTTCCGATCTCGACAACAGGTGACACGGAGTCTTGTGGTCCTCTCCTGGGGCGCCGAGACAGAGCGACGCGGACCTGCAGAAGGTTCTAAGATGGTGGCGCCATCTTATCTACAGAGTCGCCGTCCGCCTAAAGACGGGGGGGGGCGCCTTTCGGGCCTCGCACGGTGCAGAGTGTCCGGTGTGCCTCCTGATACGGGAGCCGGAGCCAGCGCCTGGGTGCTGTGTAGCCCACGGAGCAGCTGAGTCGCTCAATTGAACTGGCCACACCGAGAGGAGCTGCGCTCACTTCCAGCCACCCGGGGCCTCCAGGAGCAAGAAATCCGAATGCCAGCAACATCTGCCCAGTGGCTGGGGGCAGATTTCGCAGGGCCTCGCGACTTGGGGCCCTTGAGGATCGGACCTGGGTACCTCTGCCTGAAATGTGAAGCACGGGCCTCCGGAGGCAGGTGAGGGAGTGCCTGTTTCTCTGCGGCGTTAAGGTGAAAGGCCCCGCGGCAATAAAATATACACCCCCGGCCCTGGGAAGCAGCAAGGGGAGATGAGCCAAGAACCTGCACCAGGTGGTGGGAGCCAATGCCGATGCGAGGGGTGCCTGGGAACTCTGGTGTGCCCCGGCTCTGAGAACACGGCTTTGGATTGTGAGCTGTGAATGTAGCTCCTCATCTTGACCCTCTGAGTAGATCACAGTGAACAGAGGAGAAACCGCTTACAACAAACACACTTAAAGGCCCACAATATGGGTAAAACAGGCTGACGTCGTGACACGGACCACAGCACTGCTCCCTACACCAAAGAGATGGCCGAACAGGGGGACACCACGAGTTCCACCCAAGGGGGGGGAAGGTGATCCTACCCTCCAAGATGTGCTGTTGGCCATAACAGCCTCCTGAATAGCCCTGGAAGGGAAAATAGATGCACTGGCTACTGACTTTACGGTGCTCAGGGATGACCATCGTCGGCTAGCTGAAAAAGTGACCGCCACGTACAAACAATTAGAGGAACTACGGCCTGAAATAAAAGACAATACTAAGCTGACACACCAACTGGAAAAGCGGATCAGAGAACTAGAACTATGAGCCGAAGATGCCGAAAATAGATCGCGGCGAAATAATATCCGCGTGATAGGCTTACCAGAACAAACTGAAAAATCCAACCTAGTGGAATTCCTTGAGAGCTGGCTAAGAGAGAACGTAGCGGATGATGGACTGTCCCCTTTCTTTGCTATTGAAAGAGCCCACAGGGTCCCGGCTCGCTCCCCCCCACCGGGGGCTCCTCCCAGACCAGTAATAGCCAGGCTGCTTCATTATAGAGACAGGGACTACCTACTACGCCAAAGCAGGAAGAAAGGAAACTGCATGCTTGATAACCACGTGATCCGTACCTTTCCCGACTTCTCCAAAGAAGTGCAGAAGCAGAGAGCATCCTTTGGAGATGCCAAACAAAAACTTCGCAAGATGGGGGTCCAATACGGGATGATGTTCCCGGCCAGGTTAAGAGTTGTGACCAAATCTGGCACACAATTCTTCGGCACAGCAGAGGAGACATGGCGATGGATCGACACGGGGACAACGGAAGACAGAGAACGCAGACCTGAGAATCTACATCCAGATAGAATGGAAAAAAACAGACACAACAAAGCCAGTAAGGTGGGTAGTCAGTCTCCGCTGGAGATTTTGAAAGAGAGACAAAAAGCAATGGAGGCGGCTGGCTCTCTGAGCGGCTCGGATCATGGTTCCGCTAAACAATCTCAAGAAGAGCTAGAATATTCAGAGTCAGAACAAGAATCTGAGTTTTCACACTCACCTGACAAACATGGGCCTGATGTGACACCGGGTACCTCGGACTGTATCATCTGATGGAACATCATGTAGACACACCCACGGGGATCACAAGAACCCAGGAAGGGAGATCTGCCGAGTCCACAGTTACATTAATGATCGGAGACGAGACCGCCACCTAACCCAGTATCTTGAATCCGGCTGAGCGTATGTCAGAACTGGGGCAACGAAATTGCCGTGTTATGTTTTCCTGAGAGGCGGGGAGATGTTGCCACGGTACACTCTTGGTTCGACCTCAGAGCACCCCCTACATTGATAGACTGGTTAAAAAAAAAATTATAGTTTGGACGAGAGACGTTCCTACGTTTGTCCTGGGGATGGGGAGTTGGGGAATTACAGGTTGGGTAGTAGATATGGGATTAGCTGAGCCCTTAAGAACCCTTATAGAGAAAAAGGAGTTACCCCTTGAAACTACTAACATGGCGGGAAGAAGTGGGAGCTTCTACCCTCCGGGGCTTGCCCGAAACTGGGGGGAAAATCTCCAACATGGCAATGCTAAAATCATATAAGTTCCTCACGTGGAACATCAGGGGCATGCACTCGATGGTTAAAAGATATAAGGTTTTTTCATATTTACAGCAAAGGGGAATTCAGATAGCTATGCTCCAAGAAACCCATCTAACACAGGTGGAAGGTAGGGCCCTTCAAAAAAGATGGAGTGGCCAGACATATTACACTTCTTATTCCGCCTACTCAAGGGACACCCTGATATGGATCCAAGCTGGAGTTCCTTTCCAGATGGTGGATAACCTTATTGATCCTGCGGGTCGGTTTGTGGCAGTCCGGGGAAGATTAGAGGGCAGAGACCTAACACTGATTAATATCTATGCACCCAACACCGACCAGGGAGAGTTTTTCATACGAATATCCAATTTACTAGCCCCTTACCTACAATCTTCAGTGGTACTAGGAGGTGACTTCAATTGTGTGGGTGATCCCAATATGGACAGATCGCATCCACCACTAAATAACTCTCCCTTGGTGAGAGTGGCTCGACAATTCTCTGCCTGGCAAACAAACTGGGGACTACTCGATGCCTGGCGTAGGTTGCACCCCGCAGTGAAGGATTACTCTTTCTTCTCCCGCCTACATGAATTACATGTTTGATTAGACGCATTCCTCTGTTCAGCAGATGTATATTCACAAACACCCGATGCAGAATATTTGACCCGCACAATTTCAGACCACAATCCTCTTTTGCTGGCCTTGAGATGGGGGTCCACCATTCCTCGGATCCCCACCTGGAGGCTCAAACCTAAAATTCTGGAGGATGCACTCTTCCGGGCAGAGCTGCGACTAAGCGTTGTTCAGTACTTTGAGGATAATGAAGCCTCCACCACTAGCCCCTTGGTTGAATGGGATGCGCTTAAGGTGGTGGTGCGGGGGAGATGTATAGCGGGGACGGTGGGTGTGCGTAAGACCCTGCTAGGAGATACAGAACGGGCTGAGGACAAGCTGCGGGAGGCTGAGAAAAACAGACCTGGGAATCCACAATTACAGAGTACTGTGCAGGAGCTTAGGACAGAGGTGGCCCACTGCACTGAACGCCTTCGATGCTTTGATTATAAAAATTATCTCACTTGGGTACATGGAGAGAGGGACAAGGCAGGTCGTCTACTCACTTGGGTAGTATCTCAATCCATCAGGTCCCCTCCTATTATGGACTTAACCACTGACCAAGGGAACCATTTATACGAACAAGAGCAAATTAACTCACACTTCATGTCCTTCTACGAAGGTTTATATAAGAAAAGACCCAATTACGCTGGGGAATTCACTGAAGACTGCTTAACTGAACTATATCTGAAACCACTGTTGCCTGAGTTCACAGAGCAACTAGAGCGGCGCATCACATTAGCTGAAATTGGGGAGGCCATGAGGGGTCTAGCTAGGGGGAAATCCCCGGGGACAGATGGACTTCCCATTGAATTTTCCGCCACCTACACGGACATACTTTCCCCGAGGTTAGAAAACATATATAAAATCTCCAGGGAACGGGGCACATTACCGGAATCCACCCGCAAGGCGGTCATAGTCCCTCTTCTCAAACCTGGCAAAGACCCAACAGAGGTGGGGGCTTATAAACCCTTATCCATGCTGAACCTCGATTACAAAATCCTCAGTAAGATCCTGGCAACCAGACTCCTCCCACTAATGCCCTCCTTAATACATCCAGATCAGGCAGGTTTCATCCCTGGGCGAAACACAGCTGGGAACATCCGTAGACTAATAGCCATCATGAGAGACCAGGCCTCTACTGCTACAATTACAGGAGTCCTGGCAGTAGACATAGAGAAAGCCTTTGATAGCCTGGAATGTGAATTTTTATACACAGTAATGGCCAAACTCAGACTTGGATCCAATTACATCGCATGGGTAAAACTACTATACACCAAACCCACGGCTAGAGTGCGCACAGGACACACAATATCCAATAGCTATAAGGTTGAGAACCATTAGCAGCTGCAGCCAGGGCAGGAAAGGGGGGTCCGGGTATACTAGCAGGGGGCGGGAGACATCGTATAGCCCTCTATGCAGACGATCTTTTAATATTTCTAGAAGATATCCAGAGAGATTTACCCCGAGTACAGCAGATGCTTTCCAGGTTTGAGGGACATTCGGGCTTAAAAGTGAATTGGGACAAAACTGGCCTGTTCCCATTGGGGGGACATCGGGCGCCACCACCGAACCTGGGTTTGGTCAGGTAGGTGCCGAACAGACTCCCTTATCTGGGAGTGAAAATCTATCATGATTCCCAAGATATCCTTGAGGGTAACATTGGAAGTTCCATGCGCTCAATAAAAGCCTGTATGGCATTTTGGCAGACACTGCCGCTATCAGTGGCTGGGCGGATAGCAGTCCTCAAAATGATTATACTGCCGAGACTACTGTACCATTTCACAGTACTACAATTTGGATTCCCAAAGCCATCTTTAAAGAATTAGACACCTTGGTAATATCATTCATATGGGGGGAGGGACGGAGGAGTGTGGCTCTAGCTAAACTTCAACAACAGTCCACAGATGGAGGTATGGCGGTCCCTGACTTCGAGACCTACTATTTAGCTGCACTGCTACAGTGGTTGACGCATTGGTTGTCAGATAGATTAGATGCAAGAATGAGCGAGAAGGCGTTTACCCCACAGGAAAATAGACTGTTTGAGATTATATTGAGAACCCCCGGGGACGGGAAACAGGATCCTCCTGAATTAAAGATCCTGACTCAGTGTTGGAATACCTTTCTGCGTAGGATCAAGGTGGAGACACCTTATTCGTCAGAGCTACCCCTCTTGTCTTCACAGGCCCTACCACATGGGGGCACTTGCATTGAGCTTGGGGACTGGGTGGAGGCTGGGATCAACACGGTGGGCGCCCTATTTAGGGATAGCAAATTGATGTCCTTTGAGACCCTTAGGACGGAGTTTGGCCTACCAGCGGGACACTTTTTAATATATGGGGCAATAGCGCCCTGTGTTCGTAGGCACTGGCGAGGGAGAGGGACAGAGCCTCCCACACAGGCGGTTTGCACTTATTTGTCTTCCGCAAACGGTAAATCTAAAGTAGTCTCAACCCTATATGGACTGATACGAGCGGACAGAATAACCCCCCTGGCCTCCCTTAAACAAACTTAGGAGAAGGATCTAAATCGGGATAGCCCAGAGGAAGAATGGGGGCGCATTCTGAGGAGCCTCCCCAAGGTGACACGAAGTGACAGATTTCAGCTCATAAATTTCTATGTGCTGCACCAAGCTTACCTGACTCAAGCACGGATTAACAAATACTTTGGGAAGGTAACAGAGTGCTGCCCGAGATGTGGGTTGATTGGTGCGGAGTTCAGTCACATGATCTGGGGATGCCCCCTGCTGGAGCCTTTCTGGTCAGAGGTGTGCCAGACCCTGGGACGTCTTCTGAGTAGGGATGTACCCTGCTCCATGGCCCACTGCCTTTAGAATGGTTTTACTCATTCGGCCAAAAACAAAGTCACGGATAGATTCCAAGACTTGGCCTTATCACTGGCTAAAAGAGAGATTGCATCTAATTGGAAGAACCCGAGGGGACCTAGAATGCCTCATTGGAAAAGTGAATTACTTAAGTGGGCAAACACTGAAGGGACAATCCTCCAGCGTGAGGCCAAAAGAGGGATTAGACCTCCCGAAGTAGCGGAGGGCTGGGAGGTGATAATGGACACGCTTAGAGCCGACATCCTGCCCTGAGTATTCCAGTGGTGATCACTCGATTCGAGAGGTGTACATGGCACAAGAACCAATAGCTATTGGGTCCCCAGCCTGAGCCCGGAACTCGGGATTGGGAATCTAAAATGAGAAGAACCAGGACACAACTAGATCCAGCTGTTAAACTACACATAAACATGGCATGGGTTACTCCACGAACACTATTAACATTTGAACAAGGGTTCTCTAAGGGGAGGGTTTGAGGTGGGATCGGGAGGGGGGGGGAATGTTAAGTAATTATTTAGTAATTTGAGCACCAGAATATTTGACAAATATACGTCTCCCTACTAATATGTTAAGGGTAGCACTATAGTGGACTACAATGTGGATGTATAAAATGATTACTTGAAAATCTTAATAAAATCTAGTTAAAAAAAAAATAACATAATAAATGATCATTAAAGGGAACATTCTTATGTGGCATAGGTCATAAGACTCATTAAAACCGGCGAGGATGTTCGGCTACCCACCCAGGTGCTACACAAAGGAATGCTGGTCAGAACGGGGACGTCAGGGTCCCAAATCTGGGAACTACTATGCTACCATCCTTGCACATGCGGTGCAGTAAATTTATTGTTGGCAGGACCGGAGACCTCTATTGAGGGTCACCACCCCGACCTGCTATATGCCACCAGAAACAAGTAGGGTGGGAGGGTCCAGCGGTAACAAGGGACTTCTGATGAGGTTTCCCACCTCTGAGTCTCAAAAACAAGCAGGGGGGCCCAGCGGGAACGGGGGGACCTCGGATGAGGTCTCCCTACTGATGCGACACACAGCAACACAGAGGAGGCCCGGGGGAGTGAGGGACCTCCGAGGAGGTTTCTCCTCCTCCAGGCAGTCGCTTCTCCAGCAGTCTGACATGCCCGCACCCGACCTGGTGCACAAGCCTCCCGGGCCGCGGCAGTGAACGTACTGATACTGGTGCCTGCCTGTGCCCGGAGACACTCTCCTACACACTCCTTTGCTCCGGGGGCACCGATCACAGAGCCCGCTTTATGCACACTACCTTTTCTCAACTCACCCAGGTCGAAGCAGTGAACCTTCAATTGAGCAACAATGGAAAAGCGCTCTTCACGCGCTTTATTCAATTAAAGTAAACTGCTCAGCATGCGCTTAAACAAAGACAATGAAGCGCTATTCTTGCACTTCCAGGATTCACTCGGAAAGAACATTAAGCAACATAAAAGGGAACAAGTGCTACACTCCCCAACAGGAGTAGCGCAGAGCGCAGGAGTAGGACAGATGTAGCGCTATCCTCGCACTGCAAGCAAACGGCAGCAATTAACCACAACATCACCTCATGCTGGGGAAGCAGAGAATAAGGCACTTTTCTAGCACTGTGATGCAGAGAACAGGGGCCTCAGGACCCAGACCCTGGAGACAGTCAAATGGGGGCACAGGGTGGTAGGCCCCAAACAAGCAGGCCAGCACAAAGAGTCGCAGTCAGGGGCAGTTCCTCCTAGTGACCCAGCAGGTCACAGTTCAGCACAACAGCAGCATTCCAAGGCAGTTTCTGGTGAGTCCCTCCAGCAGCATCCTGTGTCCAGTTCAGCAGTCCATTAGTGTCTTCTTAACCTGTGGCAAACCCCCTGTAGTTATACCCAGTTTTGCACAAGCTTTCACAAAAAGGGGGAGAAGAGGTTCCAACCGGTCCTGACTGGTTCTAGGAGGGTCCCCTCTCTCCTCCTACACAGGCTTCAGACATCGTTTGGGGGTAAACAAGCCCTTTGTGTGAGGCCTTTACAAATGCAGGTGTGCCTCGCCTCTCCTTCTCTCAGGCCAGGAAAACCATTCAATATGCAGATGTACCTCTGTGACGCCTCCGCCCTCCCTGTGTACAGGCTGTTGGAAACGTATGCACAATGCCCAGCTGTCACTCTGCCCCAAACGTGGATTGGAGTCATGCTGCAAAACACCAGTCAAAACCACATAGAAATGCCCACTTTCTAGAAGTGGCATTTCTATAACGATAATAAAAAATCCACCTACACCAGTAAGCAACATTTCTTACTACCATTTCATCCATACCAAACATGCCTATGCTACCCCTCATAGACCAGACAAAACCCCTAGACATAAGGCAGAGCACTTCCAGTGTAATCCTATGAGTAAGGCAGCACTTGCAGCAGTGAGAAACCAAATAGGCTGTTTGTCTCTAACAAGACAGGCCACACAACCAGGTACATGCCCTGTCTTCTACATACATAGCACCCTACCCATAGGGCTAACAAGGTCGTACCTTAGGGGTGAGTTACATGAAGTAAAAGGGGAGTTTCAGGCCTGGCAAGTAAATGTTGATGCCAGGTCCATGTGGCAGTAAACTGTGCATGCAGGCCCTGCCCTAGCAGGCCTGAGACAGGTTTGAAAGACTACTTCTGTTGGTGGTACAAGCTGCGCTGCAGGCCCACTAGTGACATTTAATTTACAGGCCCTGGGTATAGGGATACCACTGTACAGGGAATTACAGTTAAATTAAATGTGCCATTTAGGTGTAAGCCAATCAGACCAACTTTAGAAGAGAGAGCACCTATACTTTATCACTGATCAGAAAGTGATAACGTGCTCAGATTCCTAGAGCCAATAACAAGAGGTCAGGAAAAAAATAGGAGAAGGAAGGCAAAAAGTTTCGGGATGACCCTGTTAAAAAGGGCCAGGTCCAACACTGCATTAAAAAAAAAACAGCTTTATTTAAAAAGCATTAACACACACAGTGGTCTGTCCCCAGAAGGCCTCCATCCCTGTGAGTGCGGCTATTCCCAAAGGGTTTCCAAATTATGACCTACTTCATGAGTATTGAAGAGGTAGGTCATTTGCGTCCCAATTGGTAATCACTAAGTGTGTCTGAGACACATTAGTACATTACATTTTGCGAGTCTCAAAAAATTGCAACTAGAGAAAAAATGAAATGGTCGTACATCTGGCCCCATAGTCTCCACGGTGACACTGGCATATTCACTCATTGTTTTCCTCCTGCATTAGCATTCCCTACACCTATTATCCCCCACCTTCAGGCAATAAAATATCTGGTGACTTGGGAAGAAGGGCTGGGTCAGTTTTCTTATATTGTGTATTTTGTCCTATTTGCAGACTGATGCACTTTCAATGTCCTCTGTAACATACCAGCTAATAAGTTACTACACATCACTGCTTTTCATCCTTTGCTGCTAAGCATGTAAGTAAATTGAGTCTGTTGGTTGTGAATCTCTAAAATGCAATAAAGTGGGTATTAATAAATATGCAGATGATTTACAGATTTTTCTCCAGGACATAGAGATAGATCTTGCAGGAGTCAAAAGAATCCAGGAGGAGCTTGGGTCCCTGTCAGGTTTGAAGGTCAATTTGCAGAAATGTAGGTGTTTTCCAACTTAGGGGAATCACACAGCACCAGAGGGATTCAGAGTCCTGCAGTGGGAACCTCGATGCCTGTTTTAGCTGAGGGGGGGTCAAGATTTTCCATGGCCCATCCGAACTGACTGAGGGTAATTTGGGATTGACAGTGAGATCGTCGATCGAACATAACGACTTCTAGAAGGCACTACCATTATTGGTGGAGGGATGAGTAGCACTGTTGAAGATGATGGCACTCTAACAATTGTTGTACCTTTTTGTGACACTCCAAGTGTGGTTACCTAGGGAGACATTTCAGAAATTGGGCTCTCTGGTCACTGCATTCATTTTGGGACTGGGCCGCAAGCAGGTGGCCCTGTTCACATTACAGCTCTCATCAATAAAGGGGGGGGCTGGCAGTCCCTGATTTTGAGGCGTACTATCTTGCAGCACAGATGCAATAGTTCACACTATGGCTGGTGGGTAGACAAACTCCAGGAAGGGCGTTCAGACCATTTGTCCCAGGCGTTAACAGCCTAACTGGAGTACTGCTGAAAATGGGGTGCCGCTCGGCTGAGGATACTACAGTAGAGAGTTCACAGTAATAAGGAGGTACTGGAACAGGACACACAGTCGGGTCCCCTACTCGCCAGATTTGCCCATGAAGGTACTGATGGTCGTGCCCACCGGTGGACACTAGGGGTGTGGGGGGGGGGGGGGGTTTAGAGGAATGGACAACAGGCAGGGGCAACAAAAGTGGGCAGTCTATTGCGAGAGAAAAGCTCCTACCATTTGAGGACTTTGGCACAGAATTTGACATCCTACAGTGTCACTTCTTGCTCCACAGAGCAATATTGGCAGCCTTCTGTAAACATTGGAAGACAGGCACCACTGATGCACAGCCATTAAGGTGTTGCCAATACATAGCGCTTTCCTCTGGCCTATTCAAGACAGTCACATGTTTATATAGAGCAGTGCGAGACGACATCCTCCAACCCCTGGAGTCTTTGAGGATGTGCTGGGAAGAAGACCTAGGGACCACCATTACTGAAGGAGATTGGGAGGTTATCCTGGAAAGAGCCTCCAAGGTATTTAAAAATGCACGGTTTAAGTTAATTATTATATATTTCATAGGGCATACCTCACACCTGGACACATTAATAAATATTTCCACATGACTGACACAGCTTGCCCCAGATGTGGCACGCAGCGTTGAGCGCCGGCACATGCTGTGGTCTTGCTCCTCACTACATATTAACTGGGGGGAGTTTATGTGGGTACTCACTGATGTTATTGAGAGAGAAGTCTCTTGCTCCCCTGGTCACTGCCTACTGAACTGATTTCCGTATACTTCAAAAAACAAAGTTACTGGCAAATTTCAATATCTGATGCTACTTTTGGCAAAATGAAAAATTATGAGACACTGGAAGCCCAGGGGAGGCCTTGAGTGGCAACCTGGTGCAGGGAACTGGAGAAATGGGTGGGGTATGCTGGTGGAATCCTGCTGAGGGGAGCACCAAGGGACACAGAGACAATGGAGATGGCCCAAGCCTGGGATATCTTGGTGAATAGCTTGAAAGACACAGAACCTCCTTCTCCAGGGCCTTCACCTGGGGGATCACCTGCACCTGCAACTCCTTAGCAATAGGGGACCATCCAGAAAGCTACCTGCTAAAATCATGAGGCACACATGATGAAATACAGAGTTACACACCCTTAGACAGGTTAATAGTTGACAAAATGTAATGATATTATGCTGGTACAATGCACAGTCATGACTTATGGGGGTGAGGGGACAAAGTTGGGATAACTGGGAAGGGTATTATTTGATCCTGAACTACGAAGGAGCATATGCCTTAATGTAGGATTTAAATGTACATTTAAACTTAATAGTGCACTGAATTGATGAAAAACCCAATAAAATTGGTTTGCAAAAAAATAAAATTGAGATGTATGAGCAGAGAAAGCAGTCTCTACCCACATTGTATTTTGCACAAATGTTATTCTGGGGAGATGCCTCAGCTGAGAGTGCTGTGGGTTTTCATTTCATAGTCTCTGTAGTTGTATTGCAAGATATACTAATGTGTATAAAGGTAATTTCAACTGCATACTTTACTTGTACTGAAAGCCACTTAACACACCCTGATTTGCACAAGTATTATTCAAGAGACACATCACAGTAGAGAGCCGAGTCGTTGCGCACAGTGTTTGCTATGAACGACATGATGCAAGGAAACAGTGCGCTGACTTGCTGGAGGTGCAGCAGTGTAGACAGCATTTGCTTCAAGCCCTCTCCTAGAGCTGAAGCATGCCACCGCCTGGACTGCATCGTTGACCCACTGCAAGCTCTGCAGGTATGTCGCAATGCAGCAGTCGGGATGCCGTCGGCTTGGCAACGTTCTCCTGCCTGCTGCCACTGCGGGCTGTCCGCCAAGGTTGTAATATCCCCTGTGTATTTTTAAACATATTCTTATTTATTTTTTAAATCAAGAAATTCACTGAAAAAAAACAAAGGTTAAAATAAAGTTATAGTTAGGTGAATGTGTCAGTGACAGCATTAACGTTTGAACAAAAAAAACACAGAAATTCAGCAGTTATAGTTAGCAGCACTTGCTTGCACCCCTGCCATGCACTGATTATAACCTCCTATGACATCACTCATGACAAGTTCTATGACATTGTTTACGACATCACTGATGATTTCTCGAAAGAGATCACTAATGATATCATCCAAACTTGCTGTATAAATTGCTATCTCTTTACACGTACTATAGTTGACATTCACAATCAACCACAGATATATGGGAAACCCTAATTGAGTACCATGTTCAATCTGTACGCAACTGTTCAGAGAAAGCCAAAATAGTGAATGCCAATGCCATTTTGTTTAAATTCAGAGTTAGTCATGTTCAAAGAAATCATTATTACAAAGATAATTTCCAGCTGGCGCCAAACAGAAAGAATGAATTAAAAAAAAAAGCCAAATATCACAAGGCGAACAGACAACACAAACAAGAGTGAAGTGGCAAAGATAAGAAGATTATATTCCCACCAAAAAATAATACATCAACCTATCCCTCATTAAAGCAAGCCAGGTTCTCTGAAAATGTTTGACTGCTTTGGGCCTCTGGCTTTTGATATAGCTAACTCAAATTCGGATGTTCGACATATTAATGCCCACCATTCTGTTACCTTTGGAGGGACAGGCGATATACAAGCCTTCGCTATATACCACTGTGCTGTAGGTATTACAAATACACATCAATGAGCTAGGACTAAAATTGTTCTCGTTTGTATAGGCCAGCATGACCTCTCTGCAGACAACAAAGTTAAATCCAAAGCATAAAGTTGAAAGTTGAGCCACCTCTGCCCAGAATTCCTACAATGCTGTACAAGTAACAATTATATGCACTTGTCTACTGCTGGGGCACCACACCTTTGACAGCAATTCTTATCCCATCCTTCTCTTAAGGACTGTTTTGAGATCCTTTAATGATTATGGTACGGCATACAGATAATATTAAACTGCTGTAGCTTTAAACATACAGAATGAACTGAGTGGTCAATAATCTCCATATCGCACAGTATTCCATCTGGGGATATCTATAGGTTAGGCACCCTAATCAACTTAGAAGCCAGCAGTGAACTGTCATCAGTATTATAGGCGCATTAAGCTGATATAGTGTGCTAATTGACACCTTACTGGGTACTCTCTATAACTAAGAATATCAAAATCTTCCATTGGTATCACGTCCTTACTCCAGTGAAGAAAGTACCGGTAATTCCGCAGCTGTTGGTATTTAAGGAAAAATTGTAAGATCGTAAGACGTCTGTAAAGAAGCAATCAAGCAGGACCCATTACTGTTGTATAAATGTCCGTCTGTAGTGATCCCTGCTCCTGCCCATGCCTTACCAAAGGGCATCGTGGAAAATAGAGGGAAACATTGGGGTTCCCCCAAGTGGTGTGTATCTGTGTAGTATAGGTAAGGAGTAACTAGAACAGATTTCCCTCCAAAGGCAAACAATGTCATCAATAAAATTAAACCGGACCCATATGTGGTAATTAGGATTGGAGAGTCTTGAAAGAAAAAAACATCCGGCCCCAGCGCCAGTTGATATCCCAAAATAGACAGATCCAGTTTGCACCCCGTCAGCAGATTCCATATCTGGCCAGCAAAAGCTGCCCAAAAGTAGAGCTTGAAGTAAGGACGGTGGAGCCCTCATTGGTTATATGGCAGTTTCGATAAACAAATGGCACACCTAACTCATCTAGAACCTCCACCCTCAAGGCACTTAAAAAAAGAACCTGGAACCCAAAGTGAAATGTCTTGAAACAAATATAAAAATTAGGCAGAATATTTGGTAGTTACAGCTGGGAAGTCAATTCCGTGAATGTAACTAAGGAGGGAATAATAGTTAGGTTTGAGAATATTACCCACTGGGCTGTTCAGCCTGATGCCTAAATAAGTGGCTGTTACAACTGTTCCCAGGATATGACTTGTCAGCTGGAAGTTAAGCAACACATGTGTGTTGGTTAAATTCAGTTTATACCCAGAAATGCTTCCAGGCCTGTTTGTCTTATTGGAAACTTGGCCAATAGCAGCCAGTGGATCTGAGGTACAAAATGGTCACATCATCAGCATAAGCTTATACTTTAAGTTCAAAGCCATTAAATACCACTGGCTGTATTCCTTGGTTCAGTAAAAAGACTTCAAGTAAGGCTGAATATATAGTGCAAACAGAAGAGGAGAAAGTGGACACCCTTGCTAGGTGCCCCTAAAAATCCTAAACGGAGATGAGGAATTCCCGCCGTAAATTAATTTGGCCGTAGGGTTCCTGTAAAGTGATTATACCCACTTAATATATCTTCTACCAATACTGAGATTCCCCACTATTGCCCACAGGCAGTCCCAATTAACCAGGTCAAAGGCCTTCTCCACATCTAATACAACCCTTTGACCCATGTTTTCATCAGCATCAAACATAGCAATTGCTGTATTTATATGATTAGTGTTGTGTCTGCCAGGTACAGAACCATGCTACTGCGGTGAGGCCAAATCCTGAATAATCAGGGCAAGCCGAGTAGCTAATATTTTTTTAGAAAATCTTTGCATCAGCATTAATCGCGGAGATATGCCAATATGAGCACCTATCCTCTGACAGTTTGTCTTTGTTTCAGAAATACAGCAATGTTAGACAGATTCCACAAGGCTTGTACCTCTCTCCCTTTATCGATGTGACCGATCAAGTGCATGCATTCCGGTAAAAGTATATTACTGAATATTTTATTGCATTCAAGCAGGATCGCTTCCTCCCCTGCCGTCTTTCCAGATGGTAAGGCCTTAATGGCGGCCTCCACTTCAGACACCAAACTGTCACCTTGTAGGGCTTCTGGCAGGTATTAAAAAATCACAGACAAGTTTCCTGATTAGGTCTGACTATAAACGTTTTGGTTAAAAAAAGAGTGAATTGCTCCGCGATGGCCTGTGGACTGGTGTAAAGAGCTCCATCATGGACCTTATTACTATTTATAACGCACCTTGATCTTTTCTCTGAAATCTGATGAGCTAATATTCGACCAACATTCTCCCCATGCTCGTATTGAAGTGCTTTATTCTTCTGGTAGTTAATGGCAGCCTTTTCTCAAAAGGCCTGTTCTGAAAGACACTAGCTTGCTGCTAACTCTAAAAAAAGAGCCTGTTCCAAAACAAATGCCCTACTACAAACAGCTTTCATCTGAATGAAACACCCGACACACACCAAATCTGCATTAAAAAAAATAAGTTGATATCAGTAGAGGAACTGAGTAGTGTGAACAGTGTTTACTCTATGGAGAGTATTGAAAAAACTACTAAGAACAGTGTACATTCTATGCAACAGTTGTCAAAAACACAATTTACTTAACAAAATAACCAAGATCTGAAAGTGCTAAAGATCATACTATCTGCACCCTTCATACTGAGGTGAAAACTCAAAAGATAGGGCTTCTGAAGGAAAACAAGCATGCATACATAGGTTAGTACCTGGTGCACATAATCTTCCATGTTAAGTATAAAGTATCATGCTGACACAATTCTCTTTAATAACTCAAAGCTGCTTACAAAAGTTAGGGGCATATTTAAGGAAAGTGGCGCTGCACCCAGTGCAATGCCACTTTCCTTGCACCCCTAAGCGCCCCCTACCACCACCATATGTGCACCATATTTAAAATACGGTGCAACGTGGCGCTGGGTAAGGGGCAATAGAATCAGAATTTATGAGACTATTGACATTTTGGTGCTAAACCTGAACAGTACATAGGGGCCCATTATTAATAATGGTGTGCCCCCTTTTAACACCCGCTCTAAGCAGGCATTAAAAATGCTGGAAAAATGAAGCAAAGAAATCTCATAGATTTGTTTGCACCATATTTTCATCCCCCCCAACGCAGGCATAATGTGGCGCAAGGGGTTAGACAGTGGCTCAATGCATGCATTTCGCCACTCTTTAAATATGGCGCTGCATTTTTGCTATCTAACACCACATTAGTGTAAAAATTATGAGGCTAATGTGCTGTTAGATGGCGCTAGGCCCTCTTAAATCTGGGCCTTAGTATCTACTACATAGAATCTTTCTCCTGTTGGAATCTTCTTCTGCAGAACCAAAAAGTTGTGTGGAGCAGAATGAATAAAAGTCAACTGTCACACACAGAGCTACTCATGAATGCAAACATTTATACTATGTTCAGTACCTCTACACAGCTATGGGGCAGTAGGAGCATGCCTGTTTTGTGAACACACACACCCATTAGCTGCACCCAATCTGCACAAAATGATGTAGAATTGATATGGTAGTTACCTGCCATTATGTAAACTGTTAACCAAACTAGCACACTCATTGGATGAGGTCATAAGTGATATAATTTGAGATGTCACAGACATGTCATGAGTGATGTCATATGTGAGGTCATAAGCTTTGCATGATGGGGCGCAAATTATAGTCAGTGCGGCCAATTATAACTGCTGAATTTCTGTGGTTCTTTTTTTTAGTGCAAAACGTCAACGTTGACACAGAGAAATTCATCTAACTATAACATTACGTTAACCTTTGGTTTTTCAGTATAAAAAAATATATATATACACTTAAGAAAACAAGAATTTACTCACACAAAACCATAGAAATTCAGCAGTTATAGTTATTTCAAGTAACTATCACTTGTGCACTAAGGTAGCTAAAACTTGTGCCCTGCCATGCACAGTTTTTTCTTCAACAATTTGACTGCTAATGTTTCATTGAACTTTTAATGGCATTATAAAAGTTGTCATGAGTGCTGTAGTATCTGGGGTAATTAGTAGTGCAACGCTAGGGTGCTAGTTATAGTTACCTTAGGGCACGAGTTATAGCTAGTTGAAAGAACTAACTATAACTGCTGAATTTCTATGGCTTTGTGCAAGCAAATTCAGAACCTAACTATGACTTCCCTGTAACCTTTTGTTTTATAAGTGAATTTCTGTTTTTTTTTTAAATTCTATTTCATACCTATGACGTCCCTGTAACCCTTGTTTATTTTCAGTGTTTCAGTTTTTTGTAGAGTAAAGTCATTTTAATTACCATACCTTAATCCAACCTCCCCTGTGCACAAGTGTATGGTGGATGCCCGGGGTGGGCACCAGAGCACTCACCTTTAACAGTGCGGGCCCCAGATGGATTGGGTTCCCAGGGGCTGATAACGCCTTGTGTGGGCTGCACAGCTCCCCTCCCCTTTATTTTTACTAGTAGCCCTGGGGCCATCAGCTTCTAACCAGGGTTGGGGAGGGGGCAGGGCAGCCCCTCCCCTTTATTTTTAGCGATGGTCCTCGGGGATGGCATTCCTAGGGCCTAAAAGGCCTTCAGGAGGGGAGCAAAGCAGCCTCCGTCCCCTTCATTTTAAGTTGTGCCCCTAAGGCTAATAAGGCTAGGGGGGGCAACACGGCCTGTCTCCCCTTTAATAAAAAAAAAAACAATCCTGGAAGATGGGGTCCCCAGGTCCTAAGAAGGCTTGGGGAGTGGGTCCACATGACCCTCTCCCCTTTAATTGTGGTAGTGGCTGAAGGAGATGGGGTCCTCAGGGCATAACAAGGCTCAGGGAGGGGGTCCTCGCAGCCCCCTTCCCCTTTATTTTAAATTTTGTGTCTAATAAGGCCTAGGGAGTGGGGCTACACGGGCTGCCTCCCCTTTCATTTAAAAAAAAAAAAAAACAGCCCTGGGAGATGGGGTCCTGAGGTGCTAACAAGGCTCGGGGAGGGGGTTTCACACAACCTTCTCCCCTTTAATTGTAGTAGTGGCCCAGGGAGGTGGGGTCCCCAGGGCCTCACAAGGTTCAGGGACAGGGTCCTCACAACCCCCTTTCCCTTTATTTTAAGTTTTGGCCATGGGGGGTAACCGGGTCTAATAAGGCTTGGGGTGAGGGGCCTTGCTCCCCACCCACTTTTGAATAAAAATAAAACAGCCCTGAGGGATTAGGTACCCAGAGTCTAATAAGGCTCGAGCAGGGGGCCACGTGGCCCTCCTCACCTTTCACTTAAAAAAGGGCCTGGGGAATGTAGTCCCAATGGCCTGCAAAAGGGGTTGGCTGAAGGGCCTGCCGCCAAGCCCCTTATAACCACCCAAAACTGTGTTGTGCACGCCCTTTGGCCAGTGGTCAAGCCCTGCGGCCAACACCTATAACCACCTGGCCGTGTGCATCAGGGATTGGCCACAGAGCCTGTCTCTCTGGTTGTGAGAATAGGTGTGAGAGGGAGTCCCTGGGTCTGGCAGTGGGTGTTAGAATGGCTGAATGTGAGAGTGAGTGTGAGAGGGTCTATGTGGGTGTGACAATATGTGGGTGTGAGAATAGGTGTGAGAGGGTGTCTCTGGATGTGAGAGTAGGTGTTAGAGTGTTTCTCTGAGTGGGTTTGTAAGTTTCTGCGCGGGTCTGTGAGTGGGTGTGTGAGGGTCTGAGAGTGTGTGTGTGTGTGTCTGAGTGGGTCTGTGAATGAGTGCATGAGTTGCTGGGTGGATCTGTGAGTGGGTGCGTGAGTGGGTCTGTGAGTGGAAGCATGAGTGCCTCAGTGGATCTGGGAGTGGGTGCGCCATTGTCTGTGTGGGCCTTTGAGTGGATGCATGAGTATCTGAGTGGTCTGTGAGTGGCTGTGTGAGTTTCTGAGTGGATCTGTGTGTGGGTGCATGAGTGAGGTTTGCGACTCCGTCACAACATTACACAGGGGCACACTGAGCATTGTGACAGAGTCATGAATCCATGTATGTTGAAAAATGGATTTTGGACATTTTAAAACTCATAAGGGGTCCCTCAGACATCCCAGAAATGCCCTCATGGGGTCAGGACACCTCTACCCTGGCCCCTTCTATACTATTCAGTTTCAAAACTCATCCTCTGGGACACAGTCCTGATTTAGAAAATGGCAGTCACAGGTTTTCTTCACAGGTTGCAGCCAGCTAATCACACCACTTCTCCTGGTGCAAAGGTTTGCGAAGCTCTGCATAGGCGTTGTGAAGGATCTGCATCCTTATACATACAAATTTGATTTTCATTTAATAACTAGAAAACTACTGAACGGATTTACACAGAATCACAAAAAAGCCCCTTTCTGAAGCAAGAGCTAGCTTTCTGCCAAATTTGGTGTAAATCCGTCCAGTGGTTCAGGCTATAGTTGTGTTCAAAATCTTTATGGAAATTAACATGGGGAAAACGTGTTTCAGAAATGCTCGCCTCCTCTTTCTCAGCCCCTGCTCAATAGATCATCCCAAAACTTTCCCATCAGCAGCTGAATTGAGCATCACATTTTTTTGGAAACTTTCGTGAAGATTCATCAACTGGCGCCAAAGATAAAGGCAAGTCAAAAAACACTTTTCCTATGGAAACTTGGTCCTAACTCTAACTACTTAGTGGTGAACATCACTAGGTAGTACATACATACATATTCGTGTTTTAAATGATCTAGATATAGGAAATGGGTTCTGCAGTTCATGATGATACCATGGCAATATCCCTGTCCTCAGAGATCCATTGTAACCTTACCTTCATCAACTGCTAATGATTTGGTCAGATGTCAACAAGATTTCTTTTATTTTTTAAAATATTTTATTTACTACAAAAGTTTTGATCACTGAAATACAATATTTCTTTTATTGTATGATAGACATCCGTCTCAATGTCACATAAAAGTTGTGAAATAATCATGACCACACAGGGCCAGGTACACTCAAACAAGGTATAGCAAGTCTAAGATTGATCCATCAGTTACAAACACAGGAGCAGGGAAGAAGTGTGTACTATAGGATTAGCACCCCTGTGGAGGTGAAGAATTAGCATCCAAGGTAAGGTTGCATTACTTCCAGAGTGTAAGCCAAAACACCTCGGAACAAATGAGCCTTGATGGTTTGTTTGGTTTCTACTATAGCCTACTGCCCAGGGCTACACCGGTTGTCAAAGGCCCTAGACCCGAGGGAGAGGGCCTTTAACAACCGGTATAGCCCTCGACAGAAGTACTATAAGGCTATTAGAACATTCCACCTACTAAGGATAGAATGTTCTAAATTAAAAAGGGAAAAACATGCAGACAAACATCAGAATGTTGGAGCTCCCGGCTTGTACCAGCCATTATAAGCCAGGAACTATTCCACTGTCTTCAATGGAGCTTTTAACAGTCCAGTGTTCCACTTGTTTTTATGATCTTTGCCATGCCTAGAAAAACACAGTCAGCAAGCTCTTAAAGACTCAATTTATTCTCTTGGTAGTAACTCTGTATTCTGCCACAATGAGTCTGAGAGTATGCAGTCATAAAAGACCAGCTGACTATACGGCACGCTTGGATGTGCCAGACATATAGAGGATTTCTGTCTCAAGAAGCCTATGCTCCTCTGTCTGGGGGCTGCAACGGAGGGGCACAGAATTAAATCTCTACATAGAAGACTCCATTACTGAATCCACATGAAGATTATCATTATGACAAAGTATGTATTTTCTGATTGTTCTGAAATTGTTGCTCTTGTCTTCATTGGTTTGATGGACGCTGGTTGGAAAACCTCTAGTCTAAACACTATGAATGAAAGATAAGGTGACTGACAAGTAAGCTTGGAACACTGAGATTAACAAGGTGCGCATTGTTCTGTCATCTAGTGTTTAGGTCTGGACGAGATATAGCAGCGGTGGTCGCCACTGGGTAGTTATAGTTACGATTGGGTTTCCATAGGAAATGTTTCTTTCTGTTGCTAATAACTTTGGTGCCATATGACGAATCTCAACAAAACTCTCTCTAAAAAAAGAAAAAAGTACTTTTTGACTAGTTTGCGCAAGGAAAGTTTTGGGGTGATTCATCAAGCGGGGGCCATGAAAAGGGGGGATGCCAAAACAGGTTTTCCCCATTAATTTTGCCATTGGAAAAGTGCATTTTGTGCTTTGGTGTAAATCAGTTCAGTAGTTTTTGGGGAAAGTAAGGTTGAAAAACTTTGTCTAAGCCACTGAGGATCTGTGGACTCAAGCTGAGATCTGATTGGCTGCCACCACGTCAACCAACAGCTGTCTGGAGAGTCCTGAGACCGAAAAACAGAAAAGCAAAAAAGAAAACACATAGGGGACCAGGGTATGGACACAATGACGTCCTAGGCCTGCTAGTGAGCTCCCAGAGGAACTTCACCTGAGGTCAAAACATTTTTTTTTTAAAATTGCTGTGATTTTGTGAGCTCCTTCCAAGTTCATTTAACACCGCAGGCGGGTGGGATGCATGTTTTTTTATGAGGGGGGGTGTGGAGGGGGGCCTCCGAGAGGCCGCAGGGACCCCATCCACTGGGTCACTCAGAACCCCACCTGGAGCCTAAAAAGATCCCAGTGAATCCATCCCCAGAGCCAAAACGTATCAAAAAGGGGAGAGGGCTGCGTGGCCCCAATCCCCTGGAGCCACAGTGACTGTGTCCCAGGTAGCTCACCTCCAGGACAAAATAGCTTCCTTACTCTCACAAGTCAGGTGTGACTTTGGCACAGTGATAGTGAACCTCAAAAATGTCAGGAGCTTCACTGTTGTCTGGAGGTGGTCTACAAATGGCTGGTGAGCCTGCCTTCAACAGCCAGTCATCAAGGTAAGGGAAAACTGAAACTCCTGACCTCCAAAGGTGTGCTGCGACCACTGCTATCAGCCTTCATGAGCATCAAGGGACACTGGTGAGGCGAAAGGGGAGCACAACAAATTGAAAATGCACCTCTTGCACTTTGAATCGCAAGTAGCATGTGTGGGACTGCAGGGCAGGTTCATAAAAGTAGGCTTGCTACAGGTCCAAAGCCACTATTCAGTCACCTGGATCCAGGGCAAACAAACGCTGGGCCAGCATGAACATCTTCAGTTTGTCCTTCTGCAAGAAAGCGTTCAGAGGGAGGAGATCCAAAATAGGATAAAGACTCTGTCCTTCTTTGGTACTAGGAAATAGCAGGAGTTAACAGGCAATCCCTTTTTACGGGGCCAGGACTTGCTCTATGGCTTCTATAGTAAAAAGGCTTACACCTCTTGGAGCAAGATGAACAGGTGTTCACCAGAAAGATGTTTCTGATGTTGGTGTAAGATGCAGCAGGTGAAAAAGTGATGGCAGGGCATACCCTTGTGAGACGATGTATTCCCCCACCTTTGGAGGAAATATCTGATCTTGCACCCTAAATAATGGCTGTATGCCACTAAGAGCAAAATAAAGCAGTTTGGAAGTTATTGGCATGGGGACAGATGACTGTGAAGGTCATTGTCCCTGAAGGCCAGGACGTTGTCTACTTGATCCCCATAACCAACACGCCTGGGGTGCGTGTTGCAAAGGGGGCTGGCCAACCCCCTGGAGTAGCCTTGCAAAGGGCATAATTGTTGAGAATACTGTTTCACAGAGATAGAAATGTCTAGGAAATGCACCACAACCTGGCTTTCTTTAAAATGTTCAAAAATGAAATTACCTTCTTGTCAAACAGGCAAGATCCATCAAATGGCATGTCCATTAAAGATGCTTGCATGTTCCTAGTCAATCCTGTGGATCTCATCCAATTGTGCTACTGAAGCATCACATGGATCTCATCCAATTGTGCTACTGAAGCATCTTGATAGTGTCAACTACTCTGCCCAAGCAGTCGGTAGTGTTATGTCCAGAGCAGACACTGTACTTTGCAGCGTCTGGACTATCCTGGACCATTCTGGATAGTTTGAGCTAAGGCGTTTCAAAATTCCTTCAGGTCCTGCTGGCAAGATCTTACCAACCATGTCCCATAAAGCTGTGATATATCTCCCCAGCAAACAGCTGGCACTGTCTGGCCAGTGGGCCAGACTGGCCAAGGAACACATCTGCTTCACAAATACTACAATGCAATTTGTTTGGAATCTCTGTCAGAAAGAAGTTCATCCTACTGGTGGAAGCTTGAATCACTAACCAAGTAGGGGGCGGTGTCAAGAAATCAGGGTCTCCTGGCGCTGGCCTGTGGTGTCTGGTAACCTGCCTGTTTACTGAGCAAGGATTAGACAAGGTGTTGATGAGGGTGTCAGTGAGGGCTTCGTTAATTAAATGTAGGTAAGGATTCTGATGACGTTTGTCCCAGTTGCAATTCTTTTGTTAGTACATTAGTTCAGACTTCCGTTGTTGGCAGTTGTAAATCCTAAACATCTCATTACCATAGTCTGACCCAAACATTTGCTGGAACACTGGGTTGCAGCTCAAAGGCAAATGCATTGTCCTGTCTAAGTTGGATTGAATGTGGGGGCCAGGTGCCCCAGTAAATCTTTGAGATGCAACCTCGGTCAGGGCCAAGATGAATTCAGCCCAGAGTCGGCTAGGACTATAGGAACAGGGTCTTCCTCTGGTGATGGCAGTGTCGGTACTGATGTTAACGGAACCAGTGCCGATTTTAGTTCCAGAATGGAAGTTGGCTCCAGAGCAGAACCAGAGGCAGGTTCAGGAAGGACACCTGGCACGGAGGGTGGACACAGATGGAGAATTGACTGTAGGCCTCTCTAGGTCCTCGGGCCCAAAGATGCACAAAAGTGTGCCAGAAGAGTGCCAAACATCCACCATATGGCCTTTCTAAAGGCCTCAGTCTGTTGCAATGTTGCCGATGATCCCAGGAAACTCATGGTACATAAGGATCAGCTCCTCTGCAGGGAGCTCGGAGCGTGTCTGAAAATCACCCCAACATCCTTGCGACTTCTTAGGCTGAAAGTGGTAGGATCGGGAAGAAACCCACTTGGCATTCTTGTGCTTTGACTTCGACTTACCGGAAGACTTTGAGTGTGACAAGTATCTATTATAGGAACGACATTAAGAGCGGAAACAAGACCGTGTTCTTGTCTTCTGGCACAAGCAAGAAGTCAGAGATTTCTTTAGGTGCTCAGGGTCATCCAACTTTGCTTCTCACCCATGGATTGCCTTCAGATTTATAGGGGCATGCTCCTCACAAGAATTGGAGTTGTGCGCTGAACCAAAATACCAGAGGCACACCCAGTGGGGATCGGTCACATACATTTGTTAATAGCCAACAAGGCTTAAACCCTGTAGTATTAGGAGGAAACATAGTTCTCTTGCACGCTAGGAAAAAAATTATTTTCTTGGAAAAAATAGTCAAATGACGAGGAAAAGGTCAGGAGCGAGCTCTGGATCTTCATACAAAGGCACACATGTAGACGGTGGCAAGCGAAAGTTTGGAGACATTTGGAGCAACTGTAGTAAACAGCTCCATAAGTTGAAGAGGTGCATTGTGGGAGTTGCAGTCCCAGATCCCGAGAGTCGAACCAGAGCCTCGGAACCCTTGCCTGGTTCTCTGGACCATTTTCCTGTATCAAGAAACACTTCTGAAATTAAGTGTAATAGTGTTACATCGTGGGTGGCCTGAAATCTGGACTTCGTCCTGTCCAGTGTGACCTTTTTTTTAACCCTTTGGGCACTATTTGCTTCTAAGAGCTAAAATTACTTTTATTCTTTAAAAATGCATATCTCTGGTTTCCTACATTGGATTTTTGTTGTTTTTGTGTCATTTTAACGATACAAGTATAATCTATTTTTATAAATTGGTGTTGGATTTTTATTGTGTTTTACTTATTTACTGTTTTGTGATTTTAAAAGCTTTACACACCCGTCTCCTAAGTTAAGCCTTGTCACTCGTTGCCAAGCTACCAAGGGTTGAGTTGGGTTTAATTTATTGAGACCTACGTGGACCTAGTACTGGTTAGTGGCCTATTTCTAGGCGTAGGTACTTACCTGCCCCTACCAATAATCCACTTTCCAACAAAGTACATGTACGTGTAAGTGCTGTGAGTAGAGGCTTCAGAAATTTAATAGGTTTTAGCACCCCATTAATATCTTCCTAACCAAATTCACACAGATCTTTCTCCACATATGCATGATTCCAAACATTTTCACATCTTCTGATCAAGTAGAACGCTCTTTTAATGTAGCCAATGACAGACTATGCCAAACCGCCACTTTTCCACTCCGACCACCAGGGTGGTAACGACCGCTGGGTTGGAAACTTCAGTCTCCAGCCCAGTGGCCATCGCTAGTCCGCCGGCGGTATCACGACCCCGCATCCCACCATGGATTTTGTGGGGTTCTGTACCCTGGCACTGGTAGGGGTCTCCCCCAACCCCCTCCCTCTCCCCAGAGCCCTCCTCCCCAAACCCACGACCCCCCCAAAGGTAGTAGGAACCCCCCTCCCCACACCCTCTCAAAACATTGACACACACACACACCCCTACACACACACTCACACAACTACTACACATACACGCACACAGACATAAACGCACACATTTCCCATACACACAACACAACCCCCGCATGCATACATGCACACATACACCCCCTCTACACACACCCACGCACACCCCCATGCACGCACACAACACCCCCACACCCCCTCCCCTAACGGACGATCACCTTACCTCATCCGGTGATCCTCCGGGAGGAAACGGGATCCATGGGGGCTGCCAGCTCCCCATCACCAGGGCACCGCCACACCAAATCCTGGGACGTGATCACGTGGCGGTGGAGGTGGAACAGCCTCCACTTCACTGCCAACCTCCAGTATCGCTGCTGGAGGCTCTCCGTCCGGAAAAGGGCAGAGGGCTGCCAGCAGTCATGATACGCTGTGCGGAAAACCGCCTGCACTGGCTGTCTTCAGTACGGCGGTACCTCGGAGGTCTTTGGAAAAGACCGCTGAGGTCCAAATAAGGGCCTAAATGTCTTTTCTCGCCTGTTCCATAATGTATCCTTAACTCTGCAACCCTTGACTTATGAACATTGCAACAAATAAGTAGCACAATAATTACATCTGTGTCATTTGACAGTACAATGACTCAATTGGAACCATTTCAAAGAGCCCAATGAACATGTGGCACAACACGAAGGTCAGCTACCTCCAACTTGCTGTTAACTATGGTCCGTACCTTTTGAATCTTTCTCTGTAGGTACCAACCCCACATTGACAATCATTCAACTTGCAATAATTGGAAATTCAGTGTTCACTGAAGCATCAGAAATGTTTTGCTGAGTTAAATTCTCCAAGTTCATCTTGTTCGATGCTGATGCCTAGAATTTATCAAGTTGCACAGGTATTGGAAGGTGCACATTGTCTTTGATACCTGTAGAACAGTCTTAACAACCTTGCCGAAGTTTTACATGGATAAAATCTTGATAATTCGCAATTGTGACATATGGTCCACAGCGACAGCAGTTTTCAATAAGGACACCTTTTCAAAATGAAATTCTTCAGGTGAAAGTTTTTTCCAAGCTCTTGTACGAGTATATGCTTCACTGGTTTGATTGCAGAATCCACATCAAATAATGTTTGTTGGAAGAAGATCATGCAACAGAATGTCCTTGATAAACTCATCCTTTCTTTTGCTACATCCATCTCTTTATGTGCTTGTGAAAGTTGTTTTTTGTAACCTATTTTGTAGTGGCTGCTTGGGTGAAACACTTACTATGGCAATTAAAGCGTGGAAGTTTAGCTTTAGTGATTATGCCAAACAGCTTTTTCTCTTTCAATACAAATCCCTCCTCCTTCAGTTCTGCTTATCGTTTTGATCCATGTTTCAGGATATCTAGTAGATGTGTCTTTATATCGTTATCCACATATTGTTTGATCACGAAGTTGTGTGGTAGCACAGGCACAGTCATTTCAAAGGGGTTTCCTTGCTGCTGCATGAAATGAAGAAGGCGGTCAACATGTCTACTAAAACATTCCCCTATCTTTCCCACAAACTCGTGGTGAGGAACAGTTTCACGATGGTCAATTAATTTTGAATTTGTCATCTCTCTGAAAGCATTGTACATAGAAAGGACTTCTTGGTAAACTAGCTGCCACTGAACAACATATTCACTTTTACGTGTCTAACCAACAATTCCCTTGGAGCTTTTTTGTGATCTCTGTATTGTCTGTTCCAGGTTCATATCTGGAGCCACAGCCTTGAACCTTCCCTTGTTGCCTTTCAGCCCAAAATGTTTTTGGATCAATTTTCTACAGAAGTATGTTTTTTCCACCTCCAGCTTCTTCACTCTTTCCAAATACCAGGACCCATCTCTCAGGTAGCTTGTGCACTCAAATTTGCAAAACACAGTAATAAGTGACTCCACAGTCTTCACATGTAGCTCCCAATCACCTTCTGGATCAGCATGTACATTAGTGCTTGCAAAGTTCTGTTTTTTCTTCACATTCTTTGACAAACTCTACAAACTTGGTTATCAGGTTTTCTGATTTTGAACTGAGTGTATTGAATACTCATTATGTCTTTTGATTGAGGTGAATCCTGTGCCTTGTCACTTCTGAGATAAGGTATGCAAAACCTAATTTGTCATTCTTGTTCCACAAAGCATTCCAACACAATGTTTCTATAGCCTCAGATATGATGATCATACCTTATAACAAAGGAACATAATGAGTTCTGCTCAATACTAACTAGACAATTTTGCTTCCAAAGATTTCAGCGTCAAAAAGTGCAGTGTCTATGCCACATCCACTGTGATATCTTCCTGCACACCGCAACACAATTTTTGTCATTCGGAAAACACCTATCATTGGATAAAGATCATCAAATTCTGTTGGATTGCTCATAAAAATGTCACCTACAATACGGAAAACAACTTCATTGCAGAAAATTGGCAGGATAGGCTGGTCTTTAAGCTGGGCACACACATTTTGGAAATCTTTTTAGAGCAGTGTATACTGTTGTGTAGTTTGTGACTGGAGATTGTATTACTGGTAAACACCCAACCTTATTTAGTAGGGTGGTATTCTGGGAGATCAGAGCATGAATTCCAGCCCACAGAGGAACTGACTTTTCTTCAGCCTTCAGTCGGCACTAAATGAACAACAAGATGAATTCAGTCAAATCAGCTTTGCGGACCGCAGTATCAGGTAGAAGAAGATCCATGTCCCCAGGCACTTTGAAACTTTCTGGTAGACTGGGATGTGTTAATCTTGTAGTGATTTTGCAAACACTGGCAAGGCAGTTAGATTATAAGTTTCAGCTTTGTTTCTGTCTCCAGGTGGCACAGATTGTGCTCCAGCAGCTACTTCATTGATACAGTCTTGAAAAAGCACCATGGCAGTATCATGTTTGCTGGATGTTCCAGACAAAGAAGAGCCGTCTTCAAAATCAAAATCACCAAGAGCAGAGATTGTAAATTCTTTCTTGGTAAAGTGACTTGGAAGTGGTGTGCTGTCGGATTCACAAGATTTTACAGCATGAGATGCTGACAAGTTCCTGCTCCATACTATGCCATTATAACTTGTTTATACACCAGTCCTATTCATTGAAGTGATGAGCTCTCTACTTTTCCACTTGTCATAGATTGCGTGGGCAGTCACCAGGTCTAGCAGAGTTTTACTTTTGCAGTGATGTAATTCATAAAACATGATTTTGAAAAGACAGTACGTTTGCCCAGTATAAGCCTATTGGTTCATGGGATTGTCTTCCACGTCTTCACTTGTACCTTCAAAGACATCACCAATGTTGCTGACATCTGTTCCGAACTCAAGTGCTTTAGTTTGTAACAGTTTTGCTTTGCTGATATCGAACAATGATGTAAAAAATGTTAAGACAACATCAGGCATTCTTGTTGACTCCCATGATTTGCAGAGCTCTGGGGCATCATGAAGTTTGTCATTAAGTTCAAATCTAAATCTTCCAGGATGTTTCTTTAAATGGTTCCTGCGGATTTTACTGCATCCTGTGATCTTATTTTGGCTGCAAGAACTTCAGGAGTCAAATCAGCTGAGAACACAATAAGTGGCTCATTCCTTTTGTTAGACTGAGTGTGAACCTGTACCTGACACTCAAGGGTGGCTTCAAAACTTAATTTGCTTTTTCAAAGAGTGCAAACTTAACTGAAGACTGGCAGTTACGTTGCTGCTGGGAGCTCCTTGTACATTCATATTTTTGAATTATGCATGCATGCAGTTCGGGTGGGCATACAAATCTGCTGCAAATACATTGACCTCGCTGTTTAGATCAGCTACTCTGCAGAAAACTTTATCCTAGAAGAAACTAGCTGCAGATAAAAACATGTTTGCCCTTTGAGACTTACATACTCTGTAGTTTGTTATTTCGTCAATCTCTTTTGCCCTTGTTCTGTCTAAACCACAGATAACACACTGAAGATCTTCTGCTTTCTGATCAGTGTTGGAGGTGGACGAGGGGTAGCCATTGTTCTTCTAAGTGGATGGGCATTGGGTTGTGGTTGTAGTCACTTTCTCTGAAGACTCAAATTCTTGTCTTGATTCAATGGTTTCTGCTATTTTTTGACTGTTTTATTCCAGTCTTGTTTCCATTATATACGACTTGTAGCACTTGTTGCAACGATAATTTTTTTTATCCTCTTCACCCATTAGTTTCAATCTTTTGTGAACTTAGTCTTGCCCTATTTCTGCAGCATTTTGATATCTTTTCTGTCCAGCCGCAGTTGATGTTAGCTTTTCTTTTGGATTAGTTTGGCATATGACATTTTTCTTTGTCGGAGTCCTCAGATTGTGTAGGCAGCAACACTCTGTCAGGAGGTAACAATCCTATTCTAATACCTGCTTCGCTCATGTTTACAAATTTGAATCAACAGAAAACCTGAAACAAAAATAATATTAAAATAAATAACCAATATGATGGCTAAAACACATCATTATAAAGCCACCATTTTAGAAAATGGCAGAAGAGTTCCTCTGAGGAGTTACTTTCTGCCTCCATAAAACTACTTGACCCACAAAACCTATGTGTTTACACTAAAATGAAGTATATAGGTCTCATGGTCCCTGAAAACTTACACCATCACTGCAACATATCCGCCATTTGTTAAAAAGTTGTCCAGGAAAAAAAAAAAAAAAGGAATTGGTCCGGATTAGTAATGTCTACCCAAGCTAAATTACTTCTCTTTTTTGCAAAACTTTTTGGAAAATGAGGTTATCATATGCTAACTCAAAAGGTTTGTTCCTGTGTGCTGTTTTTCTTCCCTCATGGGCCTGATGTTTGGAAAAACAAGCTGTTGAGTTATTTGTACTACAAATGATGGCCCTGTCTGTAGGGAAGTGCCACTTTTTGACATGGTCTCCCCCACTTTTTGCCTGGTATTCGATGCAGTTTTGACTTAAAAAACACTGGGTTTCTGCTAATCAGGTTCCCAGTGCCAGATCTCGTCCTCTAAAACTGTGCAAATGTTCCCCAATTGGCAATACTTTTGGCGTCCCTATAAATCCCTAGTAAATGGTACCCCTGGTTCCTAGGGCATGGGTACCAAAGAGGGTCCCCAAGGGCTGCAGCAAGTATTGTGCCACCCTCCGGGACCTAGCACATGCAGACTGCCATTGCAGGTGGCATGTCTTGGTGCGGCTAAAGTGAAAACACAACATGGCACACAGCCTGTGTGCCATGCCCCCTGACAATGCATGTAATATATGTCACCCCTCCAGCAGGCCTTACAGCCCTAAGGCAGGGTGTATTATATGTGATTCTTAGACATTGTGAGTGAACATGGAAGCCATTTTAAGTATGTGTTGAACACGGGTCACGGGTTCCCCAGCTACATGATGGCTTGACTGAAAAATAGGGATGTTTGTGTAAGAGGATTTCCAGGGAGGTTCATATTTGTACAAGGTGGCTTTTAACCCCTTCACTGCCAGGCATTTAACCCCTCTGGTGCCAAGCCTTTTTTTGGCTATTTGGGGCAGTTCACACTTAGGTCCTCATAACCTTTTGTCCACATAAGCTACCCACGCCAAATTAGCGTCCTTTTTTCCAACATCCTAGGGATTCTAGAGGTACCCAGAGTTTGTGGGTTCCCCTGAAGGAGACCAAGGAATTAGCCAAAATACAGCGAAATTTTCATTTCTTTAAAAAAACAAAAAATGGGGAAAAAGGGCTGCAGAAGGCTTGTGGTTTTTTCCCTGAAAATGGCATCAACAAAGAGTTTGCTGTGCTAAAATCACCATCTTCCCAGCTTTCAGGAACAGGCAGACTTGAATCTGAATTTTGGCATTTTACTGGGAGATACCCCATTTTTACTATTTGTTGTGCTTTCAGCCTCCTTCCAGTTAGTGACAGAAATAGATGTGAAACCAATGCTGGATCGCAGAAAGCTAAACATTTCTGAAACATAGACAAAATTCTGAATTCAGCAAGGGGTAATTTGTGTAGATCCTACCAGGTTTTCCTACAGAAAATAACAGCTGAAGTAAAAAAATATTGAAATTGAGGTAAAAAAATACAGCCATTTTTCTCCATGTTTTACTCTGTAACTTTTTCCTGCGATGCCAGATTTTTTCAAGCAATATACTGTTACGTCTGCTGGACGCTTCTAGTTGGGGGGACATAGAGGGCTTGTAGGTTCATCAAGAACCCTAGGTACCCAGAGCCAATAAATGAGCTGCACCTTGCAATGGGTTTTAATTGTATACCGGGTATACAGCAATTCATTTAGCGAAATATAAAGAGTGGGACAGCATCTTGGCAGCAGGTGCTGTGATTAGAATTCTGGGGTCGCCATCCTAGCATGTGAATTCCAGGGCATTTCTCAAATAGATGTCTTTTTTACACACTGTCTTACATTTGGAAGGAAAAAATGTAGAAAAACACAAGAGGCAATAACACTTGTTCTGCTATTCTGGGTTCCCCCAAGTCTCACGACAGGAAACGCTACATGAATACATCACATTTTTCCAAAGAAAACTGACATGTTTTTTGGAAAGTGTCTAGCTGTGGATGTGGGCCTCTAGCTCAGCCAGCACCTAGGAAAACCTACCAAAACTGTGCATTTTTGAAAAAGGAGACACCTAGGGGAATCCAGGATGGGGTGACTTGTGGGGCTCTCACCAGGTTCCTTTGCAAACCTCAAAATTTGGTCCAAAAAACACTTTTCCTCACATTTCGCTGACAGAAAGTTCTGGAATCTGAGAGGGGCCACAAATTTCAATCCACACAGCGTTCCCCCAAGTCTCCCGATACAAATGGTACCTCACTTGTGTGGGTAAGCCTAGTGCCCGCGAAAGGAAATGCCCCAAAACACTATGTGGAAACATCACATTTTCACAAAGAAAACAGAGCTGCTTTTTGCAAGGTGCCAAGCTGTGGATTTTGGCCTCTAGCTCCACCAGCACCTAGGGAAACTGAGCAAACCTGTGCATTTTTTAAAACTAGACACCTAGGGGGATCCAGGATGGGGTGACTTGTGAGGCTCTCACCAGGTTCTGTTACCCAGAATCCTTTGCAAACCTCAACATTTGGCTAAAAAAACACTTTTTCCTCACATTTCTGTGACAGAAACTTCTGGAATCTGAGAGGAGCCACATACTTCCTTCCACACATTTCGGTGACAGAAAGTTCTGGAATCTGAGTGGAGCCACAAATTTCCTTCCACCCTGCGTTCCCCCAAGTCTCCCGATAAAAATGGTACCTTACTTGTGTGGGTAGGCATAGTGCCCGCGAAAGGAAATGCCCAAAATACTATGTGGACACATCAAAAATTCTCAAATACTAAACTACCTTTTTTGCGGGGGTGGGGACCTGCATTTTTGGTCCTGGGCTCAGCAGCCATATATGGAAACCTACCAAACCCAAACATTTCTGAAAACTAGATACCTGAGGAAATCCAGGGAGGTGAGACTTGTGTGGATCCCCCAATGTTTTCTTAGCCAGAATCCTCAGCAAACCTCAAATTTAGCTTAAAAAAAAAATCACATTTTTCCCACATTTCTCTGTGGGATCACCACACCGGGACAAATTTCCCACCATCCAAAGTTCCCCTCAGTCTCCCAGTAAAAATGATACCTCACTTATGTAGATAGGCCAAGTGCCTGTGACAGGTAAGAGCCAAAAACATGTCGAAATTGAAGGGGGAACCAAAGGGGGTCCAAAAGGGCAGTTTGAAAAACAAAATGTTAGGCTAGCAAGTGCAGCAGATTTTTTTTCAGTATAGATGAGGCAATGCTGGGTGGTAGGAATTTTGTGGATTCCTGCAGATTCCGGAAGGTTCCATCACAAAAATGTGGGAAAAATGTGTGATTTCCAGCAAAGTTGGAGGTTTGCAGGGCATTGTGGGTATGAAAATGGTGTGGGGTGCATGTGAAGCACACCACCCTGGAATCACAGAGATGTTTAGTTTTCAGAGGTGTCTAGGTCTTGTGGATTTTTCTACATGGCAGCATCCCAAAGTCCAAAAAGTGCAGCCCTCACCATTCCAAGTTGGATGATTTTGAGAGTTAGATGAGCTCTCATGGCCCAAATCTAAAACCAGAAACCAAAATAATCAAATGTCCTCTTGCTTGCCGTGGGATAAGATGTTTTAGTGTGCAGGGGGAGAGCTGAAAGACTGGTACCTCCTTCAGTTGGGGTGGGGGTGTAACCAGGCCCATACTGGTTGGTAACCACCACCCCACTATTATTTTTTTTCTTTTTTTAAATTCCCTGGCATCTAGTAGACTTTCTCTCCCTCCCTGGGGTGTGGATCGGGGGTAATTGCCTCATCTGCCTATTGGAGGGTAGAACAACTTTGGCCCAATTTATTTGGGGTGGGGGTATGGCCATACCCTAACCCTCTCATTTTGAAAAAAAATCTTCCCTGGTCTCTGGTGGGCTTTCTGCCCCCCTTGGGGGCAGATAGGCCTTCCAAAAATAAGCTGATCTGCCCCAAGGGGGGCAGATATGGACAACAGTAATGTGACCCCCATGGGAAGTGACCCTTGCCCAAGGGGCTGCCCCCCAAACAAAACACACACATACACACACACCAATCCCTGGTGCCTAGGTGGATTCTGCCACCCCCTCCCCCCCCCCAATAGAAATAGGCCGATCTGCCACCAAGGGAAGCAGAAATGGCCTAAAATAAATTTGCCCCCCAGGGGAGCGACCATTGCCTAAAGGGTCAGGGGTCGCTCCCCTTGCGTGAAATTGGTGCAAAAAAAATCCCTGGCGTTCAGTGGATTCTGCCCCCCATGGGGGCAGATTGGCCTAATAAAAATAATCCAATCGGCCCCCAAAGAGGGCTGAAATTGCCTAAAGACAATTTGTCCCCCAGGGGAGTGACCCTTGCGTAAGGGGCCGCGCCACACATAAAATAAAAAAAGAAACAAAAAAAAAGAATCCCTGATGTCTAGGGTTTTCTGCCCCCAAAGGGGGCAGAAATGGCATTAATACAATTTGCCCCCCAGGGGAGTGATCCCTGCCTAAGGGGTCGCTCCCCATACATATAAAAATAAAGTAAAGTAAAATAAAAAATAGATATATCCCTGGTGTCTAGGGGTTTCTGCCCCCCCCCCCCGGGGGCACATCAGCCTAATTATAATAGGCCGATCTGCCCCCGGGGGGGCAGAAAAGGCCCAAAAATATTTTGCCCCCCTGGGGAGCAGCGCTTGCCCAAGGGACCGCTCCCCTTATGTAGAAATATAAATAAAAAACAAAACTCCCTGGTGTCTAGTGGTTTCTGTCCCCCTGGGGGACAGATTGGCCTAATAAAAATAGGCTGATCTGCCCCCAAGGGGGGCAGAAATGTCCTAAAAGTACATTTGCCCCAAAGGGAGCTACCCTTGCATGAGGGGTCGCTCCCCACATATATAATAAATAAAAAGAAACAACAAAAAAAAAAATCCCTGGTGTCTAGGGGTTTCTGTCCCCCCACCCCTCAGGGGGCAGATTGGACTAATAAAAATAGGCCAATCTGCCCCCAAGTGGGGGCAGAAAAGGGCCAAAAATATTTTCCCCCCATGGGGAGTGGTCCTTGCCCAAGGGGCCGCTACCCTTATGTGTAAATATAAATAAAAAACAAAACCCCCTGGTGTCTAGCGGTTTCTGACCCCCATGGGGACAGATTGGCCTAATTATAATAGATCGATCTGCCCCCAAGGGGGGCAGAAATGGCCTAAAAATAAATGGCTCCCCTCATTCAGTAAAAAAAAAAAAAAAAAAAAAAAAAACTCTCTGGAGTCTAGTGGGCATTTCTGCTGCTCGATCGCATCGCGATCGGGCAGCAGAAATGCATAGAGAGACATCAAAGAGACATCCTTTGAGAGAGACATCAAAGGAAAGGAAAGGCCTTTCCTTTCCTTTGATGCCTCTCTCGGCCCCTCAACGTGATCGGAGGAGAAATGCTTTACATCATCAGATGCCACAGGAGAGTTTGGGGGGGGGGGGGCATGATGGTGGAAGGGGAAGAGATTGCACTTCCATTCCTGCCCAGGGGAGGGGGGGTGCGAGGCCCCTGGGGGGAGCGCTAGCGCTTCCTCCAAGGGCCCCTATCTGGACTTAACGGTTACATCCTGGGCTCCCGAGCGGTGATGTCCAGGACGTAAGGCAGCCAAGGGGTTAAATGTTTAGGCCAAATGACAAAACATGGGTGGGTTGACAACGGTATTTATTGAAGCTCTTTATCGTCTTGACCCTAATGGGTCACACTTTTTGTTTAGTCTGTCACTTTGTTCTCCTTCTTGTTTCTTTTCACAGGTGGTTCCAGTTCTTCGGGGAAAAGTCAGTTCTCGGACGTGTGGGAATAAGAAAAAGAGAGGACCAACCACAGGTAAGTCTATTGATCGGTAGGTGACATATTTCTTATACACAAGCAACACAAAACTACTTGTAGTAAATAATAAGGTGGGGTTGGATGTCTGGTGAGGAGGGTGGATACTAGTGCACAGAGCTAGGGAAAACAAAGACTAAGGGTGACTACATGCACTGTGATTCATACTCAGTACCAGCCAGCATGCGTCCCCAATGAGGTTTTGGGCTCTTATAATTGCCCCTTCCCTTCCTCAAGCCTCCGTATTGTGTATAGGTGTCCCCCTTGACCTCTCTGTGTCTCCCCCTTCCTTTTCCCCCCGTCTCAAAAATGAAGAGGCAGAACCCTGCAATCGGGCACGTACCTGCAGCAGCCACATCCCTCCTGGGATGTGGCGGGCTTCTGGGTCCTCATTCTTGGCACCTCTTCATTCCTCTGTCTGGCTGTTTCTTCCGGCGTCTCTCCCTTCTTCCTCGTTGACCGCTTCTTTTGTCTCCTCCCCTCCTGCTGTGCTCTCCGTTTCCTCTTCTCTAGCCACGGTCCCAGTCTCCTTCTCTCTGGCAACGTCTTCCGCCTGCTCTTCAGCAGCGTTCCACCTCTCCTCCTCCTGTGCGCCTCCCCCGACGTCGGCACGCATTGTCTCTTTCAGTCCCCTTGGGGCACCATTCTGCTGACCCGGGTCCCTCGTCTCCGTCGACGGGGTCCATTTCCCTGTCACATTTTGAAATAAAAAATCTCATAATAATAAACCCTCATTGATGCCAATGGTGGATTTATTGATACATCCACCCAGAGGGCACCTTAAAGGTGCCCCCTGAAAACTACCCTTGTCAGAACAGACCAGGGTGACTATCTTTGACCGCCTGATACAAAAGGGTAAGCCTGCTGTCGGCAAGGTATTTCCACACCCCCACCCAACAGGATGACCTGTGAATCTGCATTCCAGGGAGGGGACTTCAAAGAAGTCTATTGCCCTAATGCAGATCTGGCTTCACCCAAAGAAGGGATGCAGACACCCCCTGCCTGTGGGCCCATTTGGCACCGGAACAGGTGAGGAATTTAGTATTCAGAGAGGTGTGTCCACCCCTCAGGTCAGTCTCACCCCTATGGTGTGGACACCACATTTACAAATCTGCCATCTGGGTGTTGGCAGACTTAGGAACTATGGGACATGGTTAGGCCCACTTCCCAGAGGAAGTGGTCTTTTTGGGGGTGTGGTGACCCCAGGGGTAAGTAGCGCATTGGCTACTGTCCTACACAACCTGAATCACCCCTAAATTCAGTATTTAGGGGAGCCCCTGACACCAGGAAATCAGATTCCTGCTGACCAACGAAGGCCACCCACACCCAACAGCTGCAGTAGCTAAGCCCCAGGAAGAAGCACCTGACTTGGCCCCAGCCCTGCTGGGCTGTCTGCTGTTCCCACCGAGTTGCATCAAAGTCGAGCTGGTGTGCCTCCAAAAGCCAGTGAGGCCTGCCTGACTGCCTTCAAGAAAGGCCCAGAAACTCCAGTGGAGCTGCTTCCCTGATTCTTACAGGAACCCCAAGAGACCTGAGAGGATTCCAAACCGCAAAACCCTGAAACCTGAAAGCACCACTGCACCCATGCCGCCTAGCCTGAGCTGAAGTGGACCAAAGGTCCCAATGCAGTCCCCAGCCCTCCAGACACAAAGCCCACCTTGGACTCGCCCACTGTGGACTCACCGACGCCACCTGCAGCTTCTGCCCGCAGGCCCCCTCAATCGTGAGTGCTCCTGGTGCAGAAAAACCTGGTGCCTCAGGACACCTCTGCACCAGTGGCCCCTTTCCCATGGAGGAGAGGTCCAAAGGAGTCCCTCTGTCCCTGGGCATCTCAAGACTTGAACTCATCTGTTGATTCTCTCCGACTGGACTCCCTGTCCAGCCCTGCAGCCTCTTTTCAATCGGACCGATCCCTATTGACTAACACTGTGTACCCAATGCCATAATACACCTCTGCACTTGGCTCCCTCGGTGCCGCCCGGTGTAACCGGTTTATGTGGTCCTGACCCTCAATCACTACTTACCTGAAATCCAGGAGATTGGTCCTGCAAGTCACTGTAATATACCAGAATGCAGTACTTGTTTTTCTCTCCACATAACAACATTGCCGGTCCTGAAAAATTCAGTGTTGACTTTTGAAACCTTTTCTTGCAAAACATACTTACCTGATTATATTGATTCTGGTGCCTAAACATATATAAAGATACTTATTATTTTTGAGTTGTGTGTCTCATTAGACTGTGCATGTATATTTGCAAATATTTAACACTCATCTTTGATAAGTCCAAGGCTGATTGACCACACTACCCCCTTAAGGAGCATCTTGGGATTGCTAGTGCATGCCCCTGTCCACTATTAAGGGAACCCCTGGACTCTTTGCATGATATACTTAATTTTGATGTATCATATGAAGAGCTAGCTTCCTACATAGTGTACACCCTTTTATTAATGACCATACCGAATGTGTATCCCACTTTGTGACTGGATATTCCCATTGCTCTTGCCAATGTATTAGCCTTTATTCAACCTCTAGGTTTTCAAATGATGGCCCACATAAGTGTTGCCCTGTTAAAGGCATATCAATGATAGTGCATTGCAATTATGATTTGAAACCTGAAATTAATTGCCAAGAGTAACTATGTAGAACAGTGCAGGTGGGTGTCTACTTGTACACTGCTTAGTTTAGGGACAATTTTAAACAGGCATTTGCTATACTCTTCCCCTTCTGTGTAACTTCCTTTGTCTTTTTTTGTTGATTCTTCAGGAAGACACCGTAGTTAATTGTCTGTTTCTTCCCACTGTTGAATGGTATCTCTCTTCAGGCATTTTAACTGGCTATCTAGCATTGTGTGGCTACTGCCCTCCCATCTTTCTTCTTTCTGCTTCTAGACACTTGATGTCCTAATCAAGAAGAGAACCTAATACAGAGGCATTACTAAGACTCTTAAGCAGTGACGTTCATCCTCTTGCACTTGCTTTTTAATGTCAGGTGTCAATCAGTTATATATTTTTTTCTATGCAAGATTTAACTGCTGTAGCAGTTGTTGGTTTAAAAACATTTCTACTTTGCTATACTTGTTTTTCTCCAATGGTACTTCAAATGTTTAAGCACCCCTTTTAATAACATCACAACATATTGTTTAATCATCTTATGGCAATGCGGATATAGTTCTACCCCTTCTGTTGTGAATCAGTTTCTTCATCTTTCCATGTTGAGCCCCCTGTTCCTGCAAGGGAGGATCATTTTCTTCAACTTTCCTTGACAAATCCATACTCTCATCCGTCAATAATATATTTATCTTCTCTTCCAAGCACATCCTGTATGGTTGAACTAAGTGGTCTGCATTTCCTTTTTTGTCCATTGCGGTTTGTCAGCTTTAGATCTTTTTAACTCTTATGATCTTGGTTTCTTATCTTGCCTAACTGAACGCCTACTTTTTCATTTAGAGCTAGTTCGGCTTGTATAGGTTCTTTCTACTTTTCGGTGTTGAATGACTTCAGTCATCTTTCTGAATCAATATCCTTTAACCCTCTTTTCTTTAGTCAGACAGCCTTTTATGTTTTTTCAGGCTTGATGATATTATAAGCATCTTCTTTTAGAATTTTTGACTCATAGCAGGTTTTCGAATCGGATTGTGTTTGAATGTCAGTTCAATACCTCTTGGCTTCTCCGTGCCTGGGTAGCATAGTTTTGATCCAGAGGGATGTTTATCAGCTGTTCGATATCAGGGGTGTTTGACATCAAGACCTTGGGCCGGATTCACAAAGGTAAATTTACATGTGTAGATTTAGTTCAGCGTAAATCTACACTTTTTTGTTATTCACCATTTCGAAGTGAAGATTTACACCTAGGCGTAGACTTACATGACTCTACACCCTCAAACCATGGGGTGAAGCCACCTACAAGAGGATTTACAACTGTAAAGTTACTATTAGTAACTGTTCAAGGGTGGAGATCACCAGACCGAAGCATGAGCGCTCCCTATTAAAAAGTATAGAGAAGATTATTATTGTTTGAAAACAAACAAATAAAAAACATTTTCAAATAAAATCTAAATGTGAACTAGTTTTAAACATATTAACCTACAACTAAAATAAATGCTGCAGTATATTAAATTAAATGTGCATTATTTTAAATTGTAAATAACTCCCTAACATTTGTATTTAACATGTAGTAAAATGTGTTTAAAATTAACCAATTAAAATGTATATACAAGTTAATTTTTTAAGTTGCTATAACATTTTAAAGCAAAACTAATTATGTTTTACCAAACTATGTGTATTAAATATTGAAATAATTGATTTCAACAGCTCCTGCGGGGTGTTATTTTTGACTGTCTCATTTTTTTCTATTGAGGACTGCTGCAATTCCAGTGATTGACCATGTCTGGTGCTTGACTTACTTCAAGGCTGGAGTACATGCGAGTCTTTTTTGAAACTTTTAGGGTGTAAGTAATTTTAGAACTGTACCCTGTGAATAGCAATAGTCTTACTTTGTTGCTGGTATGCATATTTATTAGCATGTGATAAGTTCTCTCCTGTTTAGTGGTAGATATTACTAAGGCTCCTCCCACATTTACCACCAAGTAGTAAACAATGTGCAGAGAACTCCTCCTAAAAAGATAGGGCAGAGAGCAGTACTACTTTCCATTCTACAAAAATGCAGTTTGTAAATCGGGCCCCTTGTCTTTAGTTTTGGATACCTGAAGGACGAGCACCTGGAGGCTCTGACGACCTATAACTTTCCCTGAGATTGGGTTAGTTACTTCCACATTTTCTGTGTAGATCTCTTGCAGGTTAGAGTGACAACCTTGTCTGTCCGAGCCTCTTCTGCTACCTCGAAATCCTCATCTTTCAAAAATCCCATTTGGTGATACATAGTTCATACTGTTTGCTTTGAAAACGTCGGGTTTTTACATTTTTATTGTATCCCAATGTGCTAACCTTTATTTCTCTACTCTTTTTGAGGTCTTTGGTATTAAAAAAAAAGGTGCATGCACAGCAACAATCTAGATCGTGATCTCTGGGAACATAGCATACATACGCTGGATGCTGCGCATTCAAAGAAAATTCTAATTGACAATTAGGGCAACATTACAACAGAGTGTTCTCCAGAACTAGCCCAAAACGGCCAATCAGACCCGCAGGTAAGAGAACCCCCAATAAGTCGTCTCCTGACTTTGTTGGATTCCACAGAAAGTGTCTTGTCAAC
This sequence comes from Pleurodeles waltl, assembly GCF_031143425.1. Classification (NCBI taxonomy): domain Eukaryota; kingdom Metazoa; phylum Chordata; class Amphibia; order Caudata; family Salamandridae; genus Pleurodeles; species Pleurodeles waltl. The sequence continues at coordinate 613,535,268 of NC_090446.1, read as the reverse complement.
ACTGTATTAATTATGAATATCAATATTTGGTCTTTTCGGATTTTTCAAAGTACTTTTTTCTGTGAAAGAGTCAGAGCTCCTGCACATGGCTCTGAACCCTCCAGTGGGGGAAAAAGAATCTAAAATGGTGGGCACATATTGGGGGATTGTGGGCTTAGGGCCCATGTTATTTTGAGTCACAACTCTGCCTATAGTTGTTAAGTGAAAACTTAAATTCAGCAGTAGGGCCTTAAAAAGATGACAGCAGTGCACATAAAGCACTGAAGTATTCTGTGGTGGAGATCCCATGGGTCCTAGTGCAAGTAAGGAACCCATATCTCCCATGGTTGGTTAGTAGGTGCTGCCATTGGACTCTGTGCCCACCTCCCTGATGTGAGGATATGGAGCGGCATGCAGGCATCGCAAAAGCACCAAAAACAAGTTCCTCTTTTTCTTCAACCTTTGCGTTGAATCTGGAGCGTGGCAGACATTTTTTTTTGTGATTTCACCAACTTTTTCACACACATTTTGTAGGCAGTCTATATGAAGCAGATGTCAAAAGGAACTACACAATATTTATCTTTGGTACCTTGACACAATTCAAAATTCTGGGGAAAGAACATCTAGGAGCAAATCAAGGCCTGATCCCTTGACAAATATGCGACTACAGAGAAATACCCTCTACTTCTTTTCCAATGGACTTTAAACACACCCTAAACAGGGTGCCCGTAAACCGGTCGAAAGGCCCAAATGAACAAGTTACTTACCTTCGGTAACACATTATCTGGTAGAGACAATCTAGCTGCAGATTCCTCACCTTTGATTTCCCTGGTGTCAGCTTTGAACCTGTAATCTTTTTGCTGAGCAACACCCTTCGCGTGCCGTGGGGTGGGGTCATTCAGATCCACGTCCTTCGTCAGCATTGTCGGAGGCGTCTGTGACATCACAGTCACCTATAAAAGCACCACCCCAGTGCGTGTACGTGCCTTCTTTTATCCACAACACCTCCACGCCAGAAGCACAGTCATGGATAGAACCAACATTTTGTCAGTACAAAAACAAAGGTCCTGAAAGGGAAAATCCCTAACCCTACTAGACAAATCTGCAGAGTGAGGAGGCATGGATGGGTGTAAGTATTCTGCAGCTAGATAGAGTTCCTACCAGATAATGAGTTACCGAAGGTAAGTAACTTGTTCATCTGATAGAGACTTCTAGCTGCAGATTCCTTACCTTTGAAAAGCTAACTAAGCCATAACCTCCTGGTGGTGGGCTGCGGATATTTCTACTTACACTAAGAAGTCCTGTAGGACTGAATGGGCAAAATGCCCGTCTCTTCATACCCGACTGTCCAGGCAGTAATGCTTTGCAAACGTGTGCAAAGATTCCCATGTGGCCGCCTGACAAATCTCCAGGACTGGAAAGCCTCGAGCTAACGCAGTGGTGGCAGCTTTGCCCCTGGCAGAATGAGCTTCCTCAGGAGACTGCTTCTTGGCCAATGCGTAGCAGATCTTGATTCAGAGAACAACCCAGCGCAAAATGGCTAGTTTCTGCACCGCCCAACCCTTATTTGCTCCAACGTACACCACAAAGAGTGGTCATTCAACCCAGAACTCTTTTGTGCGGTCAAGGCAGAATGACATCGCTCTTTTTGGGTCCAATTGGTGGAGTTGCTCCTCTTCCTTAGAGGGTTGCGGTGGAGCAAAGAAGGTGGGCAGGGTGATGTTCTGACCAAGATAAAATGGGGTCACCACCTTGGGGAGGAAAGAGGCACGAGTTTTGAGAACCACCTTGTCTGGATAGATAGTGAAATATGGTGGCTTTGATGAAAGAGCTTGTATCTCACTCACCCTCCTGGCAGATGTTATTGCCACTAAGAAGGCTGTCTTGATGGTGAGCAGCCAGAGAGGACAGTTGTGCAAAGGCTCGAAGGGAGCACACTTAAAAAATGTGAGGACCAGACTGAAGTCCTGTTGGAAAATGGGTTATTGGTAACGGCAGGTAAGTACCTACACTTAGCAATAGGCCACTAACCTCCACTTAGGTCCAGTTACGTCTCAGTAAATTAAACCTAGCTCAACCCTTGTTAGCTTGGCAACGAGCGACAAGGCTTAATTTAGGAGACAAAACGTAAAGCATTCAAATATCACAAAACAGTAATTCAATAAAACACAGGAAACAGTTTAAAAATCCAAAATCTATTTATAAAAATAGGAAATATTTTTAGCTTTAAAATGACACCAAACTGAATAAGATCTGATAAGGGGAACCGGAGATATGATTTTTTTAAGAATTAATGCTTTCTAGAGCATAGAAGCAACTATCGCTCAAAGGGTTAAAAAAGGTCACACTGGAAAGGAACAAAGTCCAGAGTTCAGGCCACCCATGAGGTAACACTATCACATTTACTTTCAGAAGTGTTTGATTCATGAAAGTGGTTCACAGCATCAGCCAAGGGTTCAGAGGCTCTGGTGTACCTCTTGGGGTCTGGGACTACAACTCCCACAATGCACCTCTTCAACTTATGGCGTTGCTACAAACATCTCCAAACTTCTGGATCTTCTTCCAGAGGTCCTTTTTGTGTCCTTGAAGTGTCCACAACTTGATCCAAGGTTCCAGAAGCTCTGAGTTGCTCCTTGGGAGTTGGGACTACCATTCCCAAAATGCACCTGGTCAGAATCCTCAAATGGCCACTGGACGCTGGGCTCTGCTTGCAGGACTTGATGCAGGGGACTCTGGTCAGCTCCTTTGTACCTGTAGCAAACAGGGAGTCCCTTCTTGAAGCAGTAGAAGACAGGTAAAGTCCTTTTAGGGGTGAAGCCCAAGAGTGCAGCTGGTCCAGTCCTCCAGAGTGCAGTGTCCAGATGCAGATCAGGGGTCCAGCAAGGCAGTCCTTCTCCTATAGTTCTCACTTGTTGGAATCTGATAGGGATCTGAGGTGTGGGTGCAGGTCTGTCAGTTTTATCCCTGTTCCTGGGTGAAAAACAGGGGGGTCCTGGTTCTCCAATCAGGTGCAGGGCCCTTCCCCCTGTGATGACCATTTCCTGGGAAGTGTGGCAAAAAATCAATCCCAGGGAGCAACATTCCTCAAAAATCCATCATGGCTGAAAGTGATTTTTGGAGGTTACATCTGGCTGAGCCCACCCACTGATGTTGCTAAAAATCCTAAACACACCCCTCTCCTAATCTAATCAAGGGGGCACCTAACTGTCTGGGTTTGCAGGATGTGAGGGTGTTGCTGGGTTGCTCCAAATGTCCTTCTCTGCCTTTGAAGACCAGTTTGGCAGCCCTCCCCCTTCCTGTTTCACCATCTGCTGAGGGGAGATCTCCTCCCCCAGGCACATCTCTTTATGTGGAGCCAGGCCACTTCACACCTCATCAAGGCAGCCTGGCCAGGCTGACAGAGGCTGGCCAATCAGAGCACAGCAGCAAAAACACTGCAGGGCTGAAGTTGGCAACTTTTCAGGTAAAGTTTAAAACTCTTTACCAGAACAAGTTATATTAAATCCAACAACTGGAAGTTGTGGGATTTATTATAACAATTAATTTGATACCAAACGTCTGGTATCTGTTACTTAAGGGGACTTTTAAAATTAAAATAAATTCTCCCCATTGTAGCCTATGGAGGCCATTCACTACAATGAGGGAAAAACGAATTTGGCTGTTTTACCTCACCAGGGCTTATAAAACTATTTTCATAAGGTCCCTGCTTATAGTTACATGGCACCCAGCCCTAGGGGCACATAGGGCACACCTTAGGGGTGACATATGTAAAAATAAAGTAGTTTAAGACTTTGGAACTACTTTTAATTCCAAAGTCGAATTTGCATGTAACTTTAATTTAAAAGCAGCCAGCAAGGCAGCCCTGCCTTTAAAATGACACTGGGCACCTCAGCAGTGCACCTATGGGGATACTACCTATGCTGGGGTCCCTAAACCTCCATGCCCTACCATTTACTAGGGACTTATAGGTAGGTTGACTTAGCCAATTATAATTAGCCTAATTTGTATACTGATTTTACACAGAGCACAGGCCCTGGGACTGGTTAGCAGTACCCAGGGCACCATCAGAGTCAGGAAAACACCAGCAAAAAGTGGAAAATGGGGGTAAAAAGTTGAGGGGCTCTGCAATCAGCCCTGTTCTCTCACAAGTCCCATTGGGGCAAAACAAAGGGCATAGGGGGACACATATGTACAAGCCCTTTGAGGAATCTATGTACAATGGGGGATTTAAACACAGAAGGCTGATCAGACAGCCGAAGAAATGCCGATAAGACAGAAAGATAGCCCTTGAGAGTCTCCAAGGCAGAACCCTGCTGGGCAAGGTAAAGAATATCAGAAAGAGAAGCAGAAAGAGGATCAATAGACCTTTCTGTACAAAAATATACAAAGCATTTCCAATGGCAGGTGTATACCATTTTAGTGGAGGGATGCCTGGCTGCCAAAGTAACTTTACAGACTTTGGGAGGAAGGTCAAAAGCCATCAACTGCCACTGCTCAATCTCCACACATAAAGGTGCAGAGTTGACAGGTTTGGGTGGAGAACCCTCCCCTCCTGCTGCGACAGAAGATCCTCTTGAAGGGGTAGCCTGATTCGAGGACTGATGCACATTTTCAGAAGCTCTGGATACCAGACTCTTCATGGCCAATAGTTCTTGATCTTCTTGAGAACTCTGGGCAGGAGTGGTATGGGTAGAAAAGCGTACAGGGGGCCTGAACTTCATTTATGATGAAAAGCGTCACAGAGCGATTGCCGCCTTGGAAACTCCAACGTGCAATACTGCCGACATTGCATGTTCTCTGCGGAGGCAAACAGATCTAACCAAGGCTCTCCCCACTGCTGAAAGAGTCCTGGCACCACCTCCGGATGGAGATACCATTTGTGATACGCTAGGCATCGATGGCTGAGCTCGTCCACCTTGGCATTCAGAGAACATGCCAGGTGTTGAACCACCATGTTTATGCCCTGCTGTTCCAACCATGTCCAGAACGCAGAGCCTCTTGACAAAGGGTCCATGACCCAACACTGCCCTGTCTGTTGCAGTACCACATTGTGGTGGTGTTGTCCGTGAACAACTGCACTATCTTCCCTTTCACAATAGGAAGAAATGCTTTCAATGCCAGTCCGATCGCCTAGAGCTCCAGCAAGTTGATATGGGGTCCAGACTCTGCCAGAGAGCAGAAGCCTCTGATCTCCGCCTCTCCCAGATGGTTGCCCCATCCCAGAAGTGACGCATCTGTCACTACTGTGAGATCTGGCTGGGGAAGGGAGAGGAGTCTGACCCATTCGCAGTTCACTGTCCACCACTGCAGGTCTTTTGCAGTTCCCTCCGAGATCTGAACCGTGTCGGTAAGATTTCCCTGATGCTGTGCCCAACGGAACTTCAGGTTCCACTGCAGAGCCCTCATACGCCATCTGGCATGATTGACTAACAGGATGAAGGAAGCCATGAGTCCCAACAGCCTCAGAGTCTGTCTCACTGAAATCCAGGATAGAGGCCGAATGCATCTGTATCATAACCTGAATATACTGGACTCCCTGCTTGGGAGGATAAACCAGAAACTGCACTGTGTCCAAAACAGCCCTGATGAAAGGGAGCTTCTGAGAGGAAGTCAGGTGTAACTTCAGCACGTTTATAGTGCACCCCAGCAAATGCAGGAGGTCCGCTGTAGTCTGAATGTGGGTGTCACGAGCCTGGGGTGTAGGAGCCTTCAACAGACAGTCGTCGATGCAGGGGAATATCGAAATCCCTAACCTGAGCAGATGAGCTGCTATCACCGTCATCACCTTGGTGAACACCCAAGGGGCACTGGTGCAACTGAAGGGGAGCACGGTAAACTGAAAGTGCAAACTTGAACCGCAAGTAAAGCCTGTGGGCGGGCAGGATGGGGATGTGAAGATACCCATCCTGCAAGTCCAAAGCTACCATCCAGTCTCCTTGGTCTAGGGAAGACAAGACCTGAGCCAGAGTGAGCATCTTGAATTTCTCCTTTTTGAGGAAGAGATTGACGTCCCTTAAGTCCAAGATAGGGCAAAGACCCTTGTTCTTTGGAATCAGAAAGTAGAGGGAATAACAACCACTGCCTACTTGTGACATCGGGACCCTTTCTATGGCTCCCTTGGCCAAGAGAGCCGTAACTTTCTCGGAGCAAGACTAAATGATCCCCCATCAGCTGTCTTTCAATGGAGAGATAGAGGGAGGGAAAGACTGGAAGAGGAGGGAATAGCCCTTCTGTATGATCTGCAAAACCCATTTGTCCGATGTTATGGACCGCCAGTGAGGGAGATGAAATCGAATCCTCCCTCCAACTGGACGAGCATGGTCTTGCAGAACCATACTAGGACGGCTTGGGCGTTGCAGAAGAGGGGGCTGAGTTGTGGCTGACCTTTGGCTAGACCTTCTGGGTCTGAAGGTACTTCGACCTTGTACTCCCACTGGATGCTGTGAAGCTTGAGGACAGTGGCTGATTGTGGTTGGCGTGGTACCCCACCCCTCCCGAAGCCTCGAAAGGGGTGACAGACAGACTGCTGGTGAGTGGGCGCCGTGAGGCCCAAAGATCTGGCTGTGGCTCGAGAGTCCTCGAACTGATCAAGTGTTGAGTCTGCCTTTCTCTTCAAAAAGGCATGAGCCATCGAAGGGCATGTCCATCAGATATGCCTGAACATCCCCGAAAAGCCAGTGGTGCGCAGCCAGGTGTGGCGACGAAGGACCACTGTTGAGGAAATCGCCCTGCCCAGTGAGTCGGTCTTGTCCAAACCACACTGAATGGTAAACTTGGCTACCTCTCTCCCAACCTTGACAGCTTGAGTGAGTGTGTCCGTACGCCCTCTGGAACCTGGAGCAGCACCTGTGCCACTGCATCCCATAAAGTATGGGAAAAATGGCCCAATAGGCATGAGGTGTTTACAGACCTCAATGCCAGGCTGGAGGAAGAAAACATCTTTTCCCCAAGTTGGTCCAGCCTCTTGGATTCCTTATCTGGGGGAGCAGAAGGGAAGGCACCACGGGAAGGGGAGGTTTGGACAACCAAGCTCTCCAGGGTGGGGTGCTGGGTGAGGAAACTAGCGTCTGTAAGAGCTGGTCGATGGTGGTGTTCAATTGTCCTTTTTACAGGAGCCCTTGTGCTGGGTTTGGACCACGTCCTCAGCAGGACATCAGTAAGGGCTTCATTAAAGGGTAACATCGGCTCCGATGTAGCAACCCCCGGCTGAAGCACCTCTGTCAGGATGTTAGTCCTGGCCTGCACTGTAGGCAACTACAGGTCCAAAATCTCAGCCGCTCTACACACCACCATGGAGTATGATGCTCCCTCCTCCGTAGCCACAGAAGGAGGTGAGAGTATCTGGAGAAGTATCCAGTTCGCTGTCTTCCCCTAGTTCCTCATACCAGTCCTGCTCCTCTAATCCATATTTTAAAGGGTGCTCAGATCCCTCCCATTCCACACCTGTGCCTCGCTGACCAAAATAAGCCTCAGGCACTGATCTGGGCAGAGTCGGCGCCGTCGAAGTCGGAATCGGCGTCGTGCAACGATATTACAGCTCCTGATCATCTGGAATGAGGATGGGGCTCCCACCACCGGCGGGGGGGGCGTCGACATTGGACCCGGCACCAGAGGGCGCCAACTGTGTGGAACCGGCGTCAGTTTGGATCCGTATCAGATCCTAGGGTCCCCAACGGCAACTAAGCCGCTGACGTTGAATATGATGGAGCCCCTGTTGTCCCTGCGGGGCCCAAAGACCCACCCCCGGGGGCAGCCCGCTCAAAAATGAGGAGCATGGCTTCGTAGAAGTCTTTAATTTGAGCTCCGGCTCCCAAATAAGGGGGGAGACGCAAAGCCGACCCTGGCGTCGGCTCTGTGGAACCTCGTTGGCTGATGGGAGTGTTGAAGTCCGCTTGGATTTCTTCTTGACCCTCTTCCCCGAGGACCTCAAGTCGGAATAAGAGGACTTGGGGCTCCTAGAACAGTCCCACGACCTCCTCCTTGAGCGGGACCGTGACCTCATAGGAGTCACGCTGACCGAAGTCGACTGCCGGGCCGCCATGAGCTTTAAAGACCTCTCTCTCAAAGCCTTCGGGCCATGGCCCAGCAGTCGGAGCACTATTTGGAGTCGTGGTCTCTGTTGAGGCACCAAATACATACCTGGTGGGGGTCCATCACCGAAATGACGCGATGGCAGGCACCACATGGCTTAAACCCAGTCGTTTTCCTAGATGACATTTCTCGCACAGACACAGAAAAATCTTCGACAAAACAGTCGAGAAAGGCTTTCAAAAAAAGGCATAGGGTAGCTCGATACTGGCACAGAAGGAAAAGAACTGACATATGCATGCCGGTGTGGTGCCTTTATAGGCGACTGTGACTTCACAGATGGCTCTGACGACACTGACAAAGCCACGAGGAGCCGGACGACGCACACTGATCCGAACGACGCCACCCGACGTGGGTGCGCAGAGTATTGTTCAGCAAAAAAATTACAGATTCGAAGCGGGCGCCAGGGAATTCAAAGGTAAGGAATCTGCAGCTAGAAGTCTCCATCAGAAAGGAGAGTTTGTCACCTCCATATTTGTGCTGCTCGCTAGTGGACGCAGTCTGGGTAGGTATCCTACAGCCCTTAAAAAGGCTGTTGACCCTTTTTGGCAAACTGAAGGCCGAAAGACGGAGGCAAAAAAAACACAGATGATTGAAATTTTATTTTTAAGAGGCATCGTTAAACATGTCATTTATTCAATAAAGACATTATTTTGGTTATACCCTTAGAAAATTTTAATTAATATGGATCCTGTGTTTATCCAGTCAGTATTATCTTTGAAGGACTGAACACAGTTGCGTCCAGTCAGGTGGCATTCAGTTACCTGAGAGTAGGGTTGACAGCAATGATGAAGCATGCCATGATTAATAGTGGGTGAGGTGTCCACATCCAATTTCTTTTTATATCTGCAACATTAGAGGTGATACCAGAGGAAATATGTATCCCAAATAGATGTGTATGCATCTACAGAGTATGATCGCAACAACTGCCCCCTTATTCATCCTACGTTCATCAGGGAGGGTGAACCTAAGCTTTAAGTTGCCTAGCACAAAGATTGGGTCCAGTTTTATTCCAATTTTTAGGGCACTTCATGATTGAAGCTGTAAGCCCAAGATGAAATTGAGGGCCCAGTCACAGGGCAACCAACAAGGTAGCCAAGCGGGACCTGACTCAGTGCCACAGCAGCAAAAGAATCTATTCTTCCCAACAACGGTGAACATCGCCCAAACCAAGTTGTCAAAATAACTGGCTATTTCTACTTCATAAATATGGAGACGAGCACTCCGAGTGTAATTGATGCAATGATGGGCAAACACCACAAAACAAATATGTCATCTGTGGCTTGGTACACATAACAAAGCATGTCATGTTGGTGTTGCAAGCCCAATCCAATATGATTGGTGTGACGCAAACACACGTGCCATGAATATTTGCCTAAAGTAGTAACAGTAAACGTACATATCTCAGGAAAAAAAGACCTTAAAAAAATTATAAGGAATGTTTGCAATGATCTCAAGTCTGCAACTGGCAGACAAGTGTTAAAGGGCTTGCACATCCTCAAACCAAAACCCTGAAAAGCAATAGATACTCTAAGAGCCATAGAAACTTTAAGAAAAATGCTTTTTAAAAAGAAAAACAAAAAAACAGACTAACTTGGGAATTCAACCTAAAAACCGAACTACATTGTAAGACAAACATAAGTTACACCACAACAAGCCAATATATGCAAAATATACCAAATTACACAACAGAAAATGAAAGGTTAACTGACACTGAACAGCAATGAAAGGAGGAAGATACCTTCTTTGCTTTAAAGGACTGTTTTAATCGAATTTTGTGACTGGTTATAGATTTTACAAAGTTGAATGAAGTCGCAATAAAAAAAACTAAAAATAAACTACTTGCACATATTGCTAGCCTCAGTTTCATTAATGAAATCCATATTATCATAACACAAACATATGAAGAATCAATATTCGTTACACAGAAGGTTTTAACAATGGAAAACCTTGCTTTAATGTTGAAGCCATCAATGTGGAGGAAGAATGACGGTGAAAGATCACCAGGCAAAGTACAGAATCCCACTGAAGTCTTCAATTTGTGAACAGAAAAAGGATGCCAAGATATTGTCCCTTCTCTACGGGGCATACATATGCCCCTCCCCCCCCCCAACAAGCTCAGGGGATGAGGACTCACATGCCTTGGTACTCCTGCTTGGTTCTGACTGACAGAAGATGTATTTATCTTTCCGAGTGTCCTATCTTTCTAAAAATTCGCTCTTCTGAATGCTATACCATCTACACTATTTCCAGTGTTTTCCGTAAAAATTACTGAAGGAAATTTTAATTGAATTCCTGTAAAGGCTTAAGTTAGTTAACCTTTGTTGGACCTGTCCCTTTTTGCGGGGTCATCCCCAAACTTTTTGCCTCCTTCCTCATATTTATTTCTGACCTGTTTTTGTTGGCTCCAGGGCTCTGGGCACTTTACCACTGCTGACCAGTGCTAAAGTTCAAGTGCCCTCTGTATAAATTGGATTGGTGATTAGTTTATCTATTATTAGCACATCTGATTTACTAGTAAGTCCCTAGTAAAGTGCACTGTGTGTGCACAGGGCCCACAGATCAACTGCAACTAGTGGGCCGCCAGCACTGATGCACTACCCACATGAGAAGTCCTAAAAACATTTCTCAGACCTGCCACCTCAGTGTGTGTGTGCACTTTTAACTGCCAATTCGACCTGGCACATACACCCACTGGCCACGCCCAAACCTTCTTTTTTACTACATGTAAGTCATCCCTAGGGTAGGCCCAAGGCAGCCCCATGGGCAGGATGAAGTGTATTCAGAAGGTAACACATGTGCTGATGTATTTTACATGTCTGGATAGTGAAATACTGCTAAATCCGGCTTTCACTATGGCAAGTACTATCTTTCCCAGAGGTTAACATGGAGATTGCCTTGAAATATCTTTTAAGTGTAAGTTCCCATTGGGAGCAGATAGGGATTTGGAGTTTGGTGTCTCTGAGCTCACAATTTAAAAATACATCTTAGTAGGCATTTTCTTGCTTAACCATTCTGTGCCTCTTCCGGACTGCTGAATCCACGTCTGGGTCATAGTGACAAGGTGTAGGAAGTTGGCTCTGTATGCACTATTTCAAAGTAAGGAATAGTATGCACAGAGTCCAAGGGTTCTCCTTAGAGGTAAGATAGTGGCAAAAAGAGATAATTCTAATGCTCTATTTTGTGGTAGTGTGGTCGAGCAGTAGGCTTATCAAAGGAGTAGTGTTAAGCATTTGTTGTACACACACAGGCAATAAATGAGGAACACACACTCCAGACAATTCCAGGCCAATAGGTTTTTGTATAGAAAAATATATTTTCTTAGTTTATTTTAAGAACCACAGGTTCAAGATTTACAAGTAATACTTCAAATGAAAGGTATTTCATGTAGGAACTTTGAATTAGCAAAATGTCATATACAGTTTTCACACAAATGACATATAGCTATTTTAAAACTAGACAGTGCAATTTTCAACAGTTCCTGGGGGAGGTAAGTGTTTATTAGTTTTTGCAGGTAAGTAAACCACCTACGGGGTTCAAGTTTGGGTCCAAGGTAGCCCACCGTTGGGGGTTCAGAGCAACCCCAAAGTTACCACACCAGCAGCTCAGGGCCGGTCAGGTGCAGAGGTCAAAGTGGTGCCCAAAACACATAGGCTTCAAAGGAGAAGGGGGTGCCCCGGTTCCAGTCTGCCAGCAGGTAAGTACCCGCGTCTTCGGAGGGCAGACCAGGGGGGTTTGGTAGGGCACAGGGGGGGGACACAAGTCCACACAAAAATTACACCCACAGCGGCACGGGGGCGGCCGGGTGCAGTGTGCAAACAGGCGTCGGGTTCGCAATAGGATTCAATGGGAGACCAAGGGGTCTCTTCGGCGATGCAGGCAGGCAGGGGGGGGGGAGGGGGGGGCTTCTCGGGGTAGCCACCACCTAGGCAAGGGGCACCTGGGGGTCACTCCTGCACTGGAGGTCGGATCCTTCAGGTCCTGGGGGCTGCGGGTGCAGTGTCTTTACCAGGCGTCGGGTCTTTGAAGCAGGCAGTCGCGGTCAGGGGGAGCCTCGGGATTCCCTCTGCAGGCGTCGCTGTGGGGGCTCAGGGGGGGGTCAACTCTGGCTACTCACGGTCTCGTAGTCGCCGGGGAGTCCTCCCTGTGGTGTTTGTTCTCCACAAGTCGAGCCGGGTGCAGAGTGCAAAGTCTCACGCTTCCGGCGGGAAACGTGTGTTGTTTCAAAGTTGCTTCTTTGTTGCAAAGTTGCAGTCTTTGTGGAACAGAGCCGCTGTCCTCAGGAGTTCTTGGTCCTTCTAGATGCAGGGTAGTCCTCTGAGGCTTCAGAGGTTGCTGGACCCTGGGAACGCGTCGCTGGAGCAGTGTCTTTAGAAGTGGGGAGACAGGCCGGTAGAGCTGGGGACAAAGCAGTTGGTGTCTCCGTCTTCCCTGCAGGTTTTTCAGTTCAGCAGTCCTGTTCTTCCTAGGTTGCAGGAATCTGAGTTCCTAGGTTCTGGGGAGCCCCTAAATACAGAGTTTAGGGGTGTGTTTAGGTCTGGGGGGTTAGTAGCCAATGGCTACTAGCCCTGAGGGTGGCTACACCCTCTTTGTGCCTCCTCCCTGAGGGGAGGGGGGCACATTCCTATCCCTATTGGGGGAATCCTCCATCTGCAAGATGGAGGATTTCTAAAAGTCAGAGTCACTTCAGTTCAGGACACCTTAGGGGCTGTCCTGACTGGCCAGTGACTCCTCCTTGTTTTTCTCATTATCTCCTCCGGCCTTGCCGCCAAAAGGGGGGCCGTGGCCGGAGGGGGCGGGCAACTCCACTAGCTGGAGTGCCCTGGGGTGCTGTAACAAAGGGGGTGAGAAGCACCTCCACCCAGTACAGGCTTTGTTACTAGCCACAGAGTGACAAAGGCACTCTCCCCATGTGGCCGGCAACATGTCTGGTGTGTGGCAGGCTGCTAAAACCAGTCAGCCTACACGGGTAGTCGGTTAAGGTTTCAGGGGGCACCTCTAAGGTGCCCTCTGGGGTGTATGTTACAATAAAATGTACACTGGCATCAGTGTGCATTTATTGTGCTGAGAAGTTTGATACCAAACTTCACAGTTTTCAGTGTAGCCATTATGGTGTTGTGGAGTTGGTGCATGACAGACTCCCAGACCATATACTCTTATGGCTACCCTGCACTTACAATGTCTAAGGTTTTGCTCAGACACTGTAGGGGCATAGTGCTCATGCACTTATGCCCTCACCTATGGTATAGTGCACCCTGCCTTAGGGCTGTAAGGCCTGCTAGAGGGGTGACTTATCTATACTTCATAGGCAGTGTGGGGTTGGCATGGTACCCTGAGGGGAGTGCCATGTCGACTTAGTCATTTTATCCCCACTAGCACACACAAGCTGGCAAGCAGTGTGTCTATGCTGAGTGAGGGGTCCCCAGGGTGGCATAAAACATGCTGCAGCCCTTAGAGACCTTCCCTGGCATCAGGGCCCTTGGTATCAGGGGTACCAGTTACAAGGGACTTACCTGGATGCCCGGGTGTGCCAATTGTGGAAACAAAAGTACAGGTTAGGGAAAGAACACTGGTGCTGGGGCCTGGTTAGCAGGCCTCAGCACACTTTCAAATCATAACTTGGCATCAGCAAAGGCAAAAAGTCAGGGGGTAACCATGCCAAGGAGGCATTTCCTTACACAAGGGCTGTTTGAGAATTCACTCTAGATAAACACACAAATGGAGCAGAGTTGTGTCCTGCATATTCTGATGTATCCTCCTGGGTTAGAGTGGTGGGAGCAGCTGAAACCTGCATCAGAATGGGGCTGTGCATGTCCTTTCATAAAGCAGTCTCCAACCCACCTAGGGTGTGTCTGGGGCCAGGACAGGGAGAGACAGGGTCTTGTGCACCACAAAGACTTTCCCCTTTGACGTTTGCCTACATCAAAGACAGAAATTAGTATAAGTATTGGACTGCTGATCCCACAACTTCAGAAAACTTCTGGACTGAGAACATTCGACCAGAAAGAAGGGCTGGATGCTGTAGGAGGAACTGCCACTTTGCCTACTACTTTGCTGTGCTGACCTGCTGCTTCCATCCTGGGAGTGAAAGGACTGGACTTGGCCTTCTACATCCTGCTTTCCAAGGTTCTCCAAGGGCCTGAACTGAGCTTGCCTACCGTTGTGAATTCTTAGGAACATCAAAGACTTCACCTGCCGGTGCTCTTCTGCTGAGTGGTGCCAAATCCAGTCCCAAGGCCATTGGAGATGGAAGCTGGTAACCTGAAATAAAATCCACACACTGAGGCTGTTGCAGGAGAAAAAAGAAAAAAAAAAAATATATATATATATATATATATATAAACACAAATTCCTCTTACTCCACACGTCAATTATCCGCTGGTTTAAGAAAAGAAGTCCCAATCACAATATTGATTGCTGCAGTGAGTCTTCAATGACACACACACACACACCACTCTATGCGTTTCGGAAAATCAATTTCCTTGTTCACGAGTGACAAACGCTTCATCAATTTCTGTTTATATTTCAGTGCCTAACAATCACCTAAAAACAAAAAAAAAAAATGAACTATATAAATATATACTATAGTTAGCAGGAATAATTGGCGGACATCTTTAACTAGCTAAAGTATACAGAGTAATTGACTCACGATGACAATATGTGTATATAGCCCGTTTTTTTTGTTTTTTTTGTTTTAGGTGATTGGTAGGCACTGAAATATAAACAGAAATTGATGAAGCGTTTGTCACTTCTGAACAAGGAAATTGATCTTCCAAAACACGTAGAGTGGTGTGTTTGTGTCTGTGTCATTAAAGACTCACTGCAACAATTGATATTGTGACTGGGACTTCTTTTCTTAAACCAGCGGATAATTGACGTGTGGAGTAAGAGGAATTTGTGTGGATTTTATAGGGGATTGCTACCACGTCCCGGTCTGCCGCGTTGGGCGAAAGGATTACAGCTGCCTTTTGACAGAAAGAAAGAAAAAAAAAAAATATATATGAAAAATGACATCTGTTTATGGCATGTAGTGCTGCAAATTCACATGCTGTGCATAGATCGCCATCTAGTGTTGGGCTCGGAGTGTTATAAGCTGTTTTTTTATCGAAGAAGTCTTTTTTCGAGTCACAGGAATTGAGTGACTCCTCCTCTGTGCACATGGGCATCAGCTCTTTTGTTAGATTGTTTTCCCCCAGGAGGGTGAATTAAGGAGTGAAGAACTGTGTATGTACAAAAATATATAGAAAGTAAAGAAGATGTCCATGCAATGTATTTACATGATCAAGTACTACGACGACTACAGGCTCCCGGGGATGAGGGCACTTGTGACTCTGCAACACTACATGCCACAAATGTACACTGAACAAATGTACACTGAGTAAGTGACATTTTCCATTCAATGGCATGTGTAGCTGCAGATACACATGCTGTGCATAGACTGAAAAGCGATTCTCTCTCCCCCCCCCCCCCCCCCCACCCCCAAGTAAGCAGTGGTAAGCCTGTAGAAGTTGAAGTAGTTTGAAATAGTGTTTTTATTATTGCTTGACCAACATTCGCTTGTTGTCGAGATAACACATCCACACAGTAGTGTTTAGTGAATGTGTGTGGTGTGGACCATGTGGCTGCTTTGCATATGTCTGCCATTGGTATATTTTCTAAGAATGTCATTGAGGCACCCTTTTTTCTAGTGGAATGTGCTTTTGGAGGCACTAATAAATGCCTTTTTGCCTTGAGATAGCAGGTTTGAATACATTTTACAATCCATCTAGCTATTCCTTGTTTTGAAATAGGATTACCTTTAGAAGGTTGTTTGAAAGCAACAAAAAGTTGTTTAGTGTTTCTGAAGTCTTTCGTTCGGTCTAAGTAATACATTAGAGCTCTTTTGAGATCAAGAGTGTGGAGAGCTCTTTCAGCAGTAGAATCTGGCTGTGGAAAGAAGACTGGCAATTTGACTGACTGATTAATATGAAAAGGTGAAACCACTTTTGGTAAAAATTTTGGATTTGCTCGAAGTACTACTTTGTGTTTTTGTACTTGGAAGAAAGGTACTTCTAAAGTAAATGCTTGAATTTCACTTATTCGCCTTAAGGAAGTGATTGCTACCAAGAAAGCAACCTTCCATGTGAGAACCTGAATAGCACAAGGGTGCTTGGGTTCAAATGGGGGACCCATAAGTCTTGTGAGAACAATATTAAGATTCCATGCAGGAGCTGGTGGTATTCTATGTGGAATATTTCGTGTAAGCCCTTCCATAAATGCTTTTATAACATGAACCCTAAACAGAGAGGTATGTTGTCTGTTTTGTAGGTAGGATGATATTGCTGTTAAATCAATTTTAATAGACTAACAGGCAAGATTTGATTTTTGAAAATACAGCAAATAACACACAATATCCTGTACTGATGCTTTAAGTGGATCAATATTTTTGGTTGCCAGTAATATACGAAATATTTCCACTGATCTGCGTAGCACTGCCTGGTTGTCGGTTTACATGCTTGTTTTTGAATGTCCATACATTCTAATGGAAGCTGTAGGTATCCAAATTTTATGACCTCAGGAGCCAAATCACCAAGTTGAGCACACTGGGATTGGGATGCCCGATTTGACCCCTGTTCTGAATTAACAGGTCTGGTCTGTTTGGAAGCTTGTGATGTGGTACTACGGACAGATCCAACAGTGTGTGTACCAGTGTTGACGTGCCCACTTGGGAGTTATGAGTATCATACTGAGTGAAGTGCGACGCATTTTGTTGACCAGAAATTGAATTAGGGGGGGTCTTTTGGGGGGCAGGGGGGTGGGAGCGTAAGCAAATATCCCTGACCAGTTGATCCATACAGCATTGCCCTTGGATTGAGGGTGTGGGTATCTGGATGCAAAGTTTCGGCATTTTGCATTTTCACTTGTAGCGAAAAGATCTATGTTTGGTGTTCCCCACATTTGAAAGTAATATTGAATACTTGTGGGTGAATCTCTCATTTCTTTATTTGTTGCTGCGTCCTGCTTAGAAGGTCCACTAGCTGGTTGTGTATCCCTGGGATACATTCTGCTAACAGGTGAATGTGATTGTGAATTACCCACTTCCATATTGTTTGTGCTAGAAGGGCCAATTGAGATGAGTGCCCCGCCCCCCCCCCCCGAGTAGTAGAGATTGTACCTCCTGTTGTAGTAAAATAGTGTGTTCTCAAGAAAGTCTGAGAACAAATGTTTGGTGGAGTAGAGATGAGCTCTAGGCAATAACCATTGCGGATAATTGAGAGTACCCACTGATCTGAAGTAATTTTTTGCCGGTGAGAATGGAATTGATGCAGTCTTCCTCATGTTGTCTGTCCTTAAGAATATTTGTGTCTGATCTGTGGTTGGAATGCTTTGATGGCTAAGAACACTGCTAGCAATTCAAAGTGGTTTATGTGGAAAGTTTGCTGGATCAAGTCCCATTCCCCTTGTATTGTGAGATTGTTGAGATGGGCTCCCCAACCTGTGATTGACACATCTGTTGTGATTATGGTCTGTGGCACAGGGTCCTGAAATGGCCACCCTTTTGCTAAGATGTTATGCTTCTACCATTGCAGAGATTTGTAAATTTGCCAGTCTAACACCACCAGACCCTGTAGCTAATCGTGTGCCTGAGACCATTGTTGCAAGAGACACTGTTGCAGTGGTTTCATGTTTAGACGTGCATTTGGCACTATTGCTATGCATGATGCCATCATTCCCAATAGTTTCATGACAAATCTTACTGTGTAAGTTTGATTGACTTGTTATTAGAATATGAGGGAGTGAAACGTTTGTATCCGTTGTGGATTTGGGTAGGCTAATGCTGACTGAGTATTCAGAATTGCTCCTAGATAAGGTTGAATTTGTGCTGGCTGAAGGCGAGATTTCTTGTAATTGAGAACCCTAATTTGTGTACGGTATCTATTGTGTATTGTTGGTAGTTTGGAATGGTACTGGATTTTATTAACCAGTCACCTAGATAAGGGAAGACATGTATGTGTTGACTTCTGAGGTATGATACGACTACAGCTACACATTTTGTGAACACTTGGTGCTGTTGTTACTCCAAAGGGTAGTACCTTGACTTGGTAATGCTTGCCTGCTACTTCGAACCTTAGTTATTTGCGGTGAGCTGGGTGTATAGGAATGTGGAAGTAAGCGTCCTTTAGGTCTAACACTGTCATGTAGTCTTGTTTTTGTTGCAAGAGAATGACATCCTGTAAAGCGATCATGTGAAAACACTCTGACAGGATATATAGATTTAGAGGCCTGAGATCAAGAATAGGTCTGAGAGTACCATCCTTTTTTGGTATAAGGAAGTATAGGGAATATACCCCTGTTCCCTGCTGTGAGATGGGAACTACTTCTATTGCCTCTTTGAGTAGTAGAGATTGTACCTCCTGTTGTAGTAAAATAGTGTGTTCTCAAGAAAGTCTGAGAACAAATGTTTGGTGGAGTAGAGATGAGCTCTAGGCAATAACCATTGCGGATAATTGAGAGTACCCATTGATCTGTAGTCATTTTTTGCCAGTGAGAAAGGAATTGATGCAGTCTTCCTCCCACAGGAGATGTATGATGCTGTGGAAAGTTTGGGAAGTCATTGTTTTGTGGATGTTGAAGCATCCTTTGATGCTGGGAATTTACCTCTCGCCCTAAACTTTTGTCCCCTGTAAGAGTCTCTGAATGACCCCTTAGGGTAATAATGCTGGCCTTGCTTTGAATGGGAGGTGGAAGCCTCTGTAGTTCTGTGTTTTAAAACCTCCCCTAAATTGTGGTTTTCAAAAGGAACCCCAAAATGGTGTGGTATAAAGAGCTCCCATGGCTTTTGCTGTGTCGGAATCTTTTTTTGCGTTTTTCTATTGTTGTGTCCAACTCTGGTCCAAAAAGCTGCTGTTTATTAAATGGCATGCATGTCGTCTAATAGGGACGCTGGACCTTATTTGGTTATTTTTGATGGCCTGACCTTATTATACAATGTGATGCACCCGTTTTTGGTGTTCTTTGGGTAGGTATTGCAAGAAATCTTGCATCTCATCCCAATGTGCCCTGTCGTATCTTGCTAACAAGGCCTGGAAATTGCCAATACGCCATTGGTTGGCTGCTTGTGTTACCACCCTTTTACCTGCTACATCAAATGTACAGCTTTCCTTGACGGTGGGGGGAGGGGAATACTCCCAGAATACTATTGGCGCACTTCCTGGCTCCACTGACCATAACAGAATCTGGTGGTAATTGTTGTGTGATGTAAATTGGGACTGTTGGTGCAGGCTTATATGTTTTATCAATCCTTGGTGTTCGAACCCTGGCTTTAACTGGTTCTTTGAATATTTCATTTGGATGCATAACCATGCCAGGAAACATTGGTAGGCACTGGTATTGCTTGTGAGTTGAGAACAGGGTATTAAAAAGGAAATCCTCCTCTAAAAGTTCGGCATGCAATTGTACTCCATGGTAAGCAGCTACTCTGGATATAACTTGGTTATATGCTGTACTATCATCTGGTGGAGATGGTCTGTTAGGATACAGATCAGGATCTTTAGATGTGATAGGATCTGAATCGTACATGTCCCATGGGTCTATATAGTATAACTGGAATCATCCCTTTCTTCTTCTTGTGAGGAAGTGTGAGAGTGTGATAGTGAAGGTAGTGGAGTCAGAGGTTGTGGTGAAAAGGAAAGTTGCAGTGAATGCGGTGGAGAGAGCTCAAGAGGTTTGGGCTTTTCCTTCTTGTAGGAAGTTGGCTCTGTATGCACTATTTCAAAGTAAGGAATAGTATGCACAGAGTCCAAGGGTTCCCCTTAGAGGTAAGATAGTGGCAAAAAGAGATAATACTAATGCTCTATTTTGTGGTAGTGTGGTCGAGCAGTAGGCTTATCAAAGGAGTAGTGTTAAGCATTTGTTGTACATACACACAGGCAATAAATGAGGAACACACACTCAGAGACAAATCCAGCCAATAGGTTTTGTTATAGAAAAATATATTTTCTTAGTTTATTTTAAGAACCACAGGTTCAAATTCTACATGTAATATCTCATTTGAAAGGTATTGCAGGTAAGTACTTTAGGAACTTTGAATAATTACAGTAGCATATATACTTTTTACATAAAACACAATAAGCTGTTTTAAAAGTGGACACAGTGCAATTTTCACAGTTCCTGGGGGAGGTAAAGTATTGTTAGGTTTCACAGGTAAGTAAGTCACTTACAGGTTTCAGTTTTTGGTCCAAGGTAGCCCACCGTTGGGGGTTCAGAGCAACCCCAAAGTTACCACACCAGCAGCTCAGGGCCGGTCAGGTGCAGAGGTCAAAGAGGTGCCCAAAACACATAGGCTTCAATGGAGAGAAGGGGGTGCCCCGGTTCCAGTCTGGCAGCAGGTAAGTACCCGCGTCTTCGGAGGGCAGACCAGGGGGGTTTTGTAGGGCACCGGGGGGGGGGGGGACACAAGTCAGCACACAAAGTACACCCTCAGCAGCGCGGGGGCGGCCGGGTGCAGTGTGCAAACACGCGTCAGGTTTTCAATGAGATCAAGGGATCTCTTCAGCGTTGCGGGCAGGCAAGGGGGGGGGCTCCTCGGGGTAGCCACCACCTGGGCAAGGGAGAGGGCCTCCTGGGGGTCACTCCTGCACAGGAGTTCCGTTCCTTTAGGTGCTGGGGGCTGCGGGTGCATGGTCTTTTCCAGCCGTCGGGAAATGGAGTTCAGGCAGTCGCGGTCAGGGGGAGCCTCGGGATTCCCTCTGCAGGCGTCGCTGTGGGGGCTCAGGGGGGACAACTTTGGTTACTCACGGTCTCGGAGTCGCCGGAGGGTCCTCCCTGAGGTGTTGGTTCTCCACCAGTCGAGTCGGGGTCGCCGGGTGCAGTGTTGCAAGTCTCACGCTTCTTGCGGGGATTTGCAGGGGTCTTTAAATCTGCTCCTCTGTAACAAAGTTGCAGTCTTTTTGGAGCAGGTCTGCTGTCCTCGGGAGTTTCTTGTTCCTCTTGAAGCAGGGCAGTCCTCTGAGGATTCAGAGGTCGCTGGTCCTTGAGAAAGCGTCGCTGGAGCAGGTTTCTTTAGAAGGCAGGAGACAGGCCGGTAGGACTGGGGCCAAAGCAGTTGGTGTCTTCTTTCTTCTTCTGCAGGGGTTTTCAGCTCAGCAGTCGTCTTCTTTGGTAAGTTGCAGGAATCTAAATCTTTAGGTTCAGGGAAGCCCTTAAATACTAAATTTAAGGGCGTGTTTAGGTCTGGGGGGTTAGTAGCCAATGGCTACTAGCCCTGAGGGTGGGTACACCCTCTTTGTGCATCCTCCCAAAGGGGGGGGGGGGGGGGTACATTCCTATCCCTATTGGGGGAATCCTCCTTCTATAAGATGGAGGATTTCTAAAAGTCAGTCACCTCAGCTCAGGACACCTTAGGGGCTGTCCTGACTGGCCAGTGACTCCTCCTTGTTTTTCTCATTATCTCTCCTGGACTTGCCGCCAAAAGTGGGGGCTTGGTCCAGGGGGCGGGCATCTCCACTAGCTGGAGTGCCCTGGGGCATTGTAACACGAAGCTTGAGCCTTTGAAGCTCACTGTTAGGTGTTACAGTTCCTGCAGGGGGGAGGTGTGAAGCACCTCCACCCAGAGCAGGCTTTGTTTCTGTCCTCAGAGAGCACAAAGGTTGTCACCGCATGGGGTCAGAAACTCGTCTCTCAGCAGCAGGCTGGCAGAGACCAGTCAGTCCTGCACTGAACAATTGGGTAAAATACAGGGGGCATCTCTAAGATGCCCTCTGTGTGCATTTTTTAATAAAACACTGGCATCAGTGTGGGTTTATTATTCTGAGAAGTTTGATACTAAACTTCCCAGTATTCAGTGTAGCCATTATGGAGCTGTGGAGTTAGTTTTTGACAGACTCCCAGGCCATATAGTCTTATGGCTACCCTGCACTTACAATGTCTAAGGTTTTGCTTAGACACTGTAGGGGCATAGTGCTCATGCACCTGTGCTCTCACCTGTGGTATAGTGCACCCTGCCTTAGGGCTAAAAGGCCTGCTAGAGGGGTGACTTACCTATGCCACAGGCAGTGTGAGGTTGGCATGGCACCCTGAGGGGAGTGCCATGTCGACTTAGTCATTTTCTCCCCACCAGCACACACAAGCTGGCAAGCAGTGTGTCTGTGCTGAGTGAGGGGTCCCTAGGGTGGCATAAGACATGCTGTAGCCCTTAGAGACCTTCCCTGGCATCAGGGCCCTTGGTACCAGGGGTACCAGTTACAAGGGACTTACCTGGGTGCCAGGGTTGTGCCAATTGTGGAGACAATGGTACATTTTAGGTGAAAGAACACTGGTGCTGGGGCCTGGTTAGCAGGGTCCCAGCACACTTCTCAGTCAAGTCAGCATCAGTATCAGGCAAAAAGTGGGGGGTAACTGCAACAGGGAGCCATTTCTTTACACTTCTGCTTGTACATTTTTGCAGGTGGTGGGGCAGTACCCAGAGTCTCCTGAAATGCCAACTTCCTTTTAGTCTGTGGAGGCGGAGAAGTAATAATTCTTCCAGTCTTTTTGGATTTGGATTCTCCTTTGTTTGCTGTCCATAACCTCCAGAATGGGTTGAATGTCTGATTCCTCCATTTGATTTTCAGTAGCATGTTTTGTGCTTTTAGAGGAATGTTCGCTAAGTATTTTGGGCACATGCCTCATTCTAGTCAAAAGCCTGGTTCCCTCTGTATACGAGGGTTTTTTCGGCTCCGAAGTTGGACCAAGATGTTTCAGGTTCGAAGCTGTTAGCCGATCTTTCGGCTCCGAAGCAGGGCGTACTTTTTTCGAATCCGATGATGTTGGGCGTTGACTCGGTTCAGAGGTGGAAGCTTGTATTTTTCGGCTCCACCCAGACACCGAAATAGGCGTTGTAACCTGTTGAGGGAGTGCTCTGGCCTTTTTCTGCACCGAATCGAAGGGTCTGTCGACAATTAATTTTTTGCGGTGGAACCATGGCTTAACAGCAGCGATGCACCAAAGGCCTTGCCCGATTTTTTAAATGTTGGTGTTGGGGCAGGTGTACACACATACTGCGCCGCTGCTATTGGCTGGCTGTCATCGTCTGAACCCTACTCAGAGTCAAAGCCTGGGATCGAAACTGCAGTTTGTGCCTGCTCCTCTTCAAGGGCGTCTGTGGTGGACTCAGAGTTTGGATGTCATTTCCAACCTTTTTGCCCTTCGATCGCATAACGTTTTCTTCAATCGAAAAGACCGACACGCCTCACAGCTTTCTTCTCGATGTTCCGGAGAAAGGCAGAGATTACAGACCAAGGGCTGTCCAGCGTATGGAAATTTGGCATGGCACAGAGGACAGAATCGGAATGGAGTCTCATCTATTAGCCTATGATGCAGTAGGGCTAACCAGGCCCAAAGAGGGAGTTTACTTCATCCAGACCGTACTATCAGAGCGAGTGCAGAAAAAAAAAAAAAATTGTGTTTGAAATAATACAGACGGCATGAGATAAGTTTGAAACGTTAGGGAATTTCCAAACTGAAAATCCCAGAGCGAGAGGGAACACATCCATACCTGACGGAAAAAAAAAACTAATCCAACAAAGGAGTTGCTACCCATGCACACTATCACTGAGAGAAGGAGTTACTCGATCTCGTGACTCGAAAAAAGACTTCTTAGAAGAAAAACAACTTGGAACACTCCGAGCCCAATACTAGATGGTGCTATATGCACAGCATGTGTATCTGCATTGAACACTATATATCGATCAATCGCCTGTCTCCTGGCTGCGAAATCGACACATCACCTGCTTCAGCGCAGATCCATCGTTGCTGTGCTTTTGGATTTTCCACGCATCTTCCCTGGGTGTCATTTTCTTCACTGACCCTGCATTGCAGTAAGGAATCGATGCATCGCCTGCACTGACGGGAAAATAATTCACCCCTCGCCTATCCGGCAGGCAAAGAATCGACGCACTGCCCATCGGGTAGGGAAATAATTGACGCATCGTTTGCTTTTCTGACACATCACCCCTCCTTTGTGGCCTGCATCATCTTTATTTTTGACTCATCCAAAGTACTGTGTGCTATAAGGATACAACCACAGATTTTTCAGGATTAAGACTCTTTTAAACCTTTAAAAAGTGATAACATTATTTTTATATGTTGCATTTTTGTCGTTTTGGTCTTACTCAGAAAAATACTGGCTATTTTTTTTTAACTGGTGTTGAGTACTTGTGTGGTGTTTTCACAGTGTGTGTGTGTGTACAAATTCTTTACACATTGCATCTGAGATAACCTGACTACTTGTGCCAAGCTAGTAAGGGGGTGAGCAGGGGTTACCTGAACTGTATATCTAACTTACCCTGACTAGAGTGAGGGCCCCTACTTGGACAGGGTGTAATCTGGCTGCCAACTACAGACCCCATTTCTAACAATCCTAATGCTAAAAAAGCAAAAATATTGCATAGTTGGTTTCTTTTCATAACAGGTTAGGAACGTGACTTTGATTTGAATGGGTTATACAAATGTACAATGTAAGGCCCCTGTCTAACACACACCCTACACCCAAATGTTACATTGACTTCACACCAGTCTTATTTTCTGATACCTTTATCCTAATCTCACCCTCAAACCTACCATGCATGTTTAAAAGGCTGCATACCTCTAGCACAGCAGTGATCAGTATAGGTGTATCATTTTCTTTTTGCTCATTGGTGTGCCTTAAATTCACTCCTGCCGCATGAATTTGGCAGCCAAATATTTTGGCAAGTACATTTTTAAAGGAATTGTTTGACACCCAGACCTTTTAGCAATAAAGATTTATGTTGCATTACATATACTTGTACAGTTCACAACTCACCTGGGGTGGGTATACTGTCCTGAAGCAGGAGCTGCATAGGTGAGGCTAATTGAGTTTCTTGAGGAACTCCAGAACTGTGGAGGCAGCTCTAATGTGCAGAGGGTGAATGTTCCAGGCTTTACAAAGGAAGGTAGAAGACAGGACAGCCATCCGTTTCTGTTTCTTGCACAGGGGTGTGCAAATAGGAGTCTGGTACGTTTGTGGAAGTTTATGCAGTTGTTGGTGTGAGGGGCCCCTCTTGTGTGAGGAGTTGCATATGTTTGCAAGTTTGAAGTGTGAGTGCTAGCTTGTAGACTGAGAGCCAGTGGAGCTCTATGAGGTGTGGAGTGACGTGAGTAAGGGGTGGGGAGGGATTGAGGATTGGTCTGGTCTTTGATGGAAAGACTCCAAACCATACACAACTCAGTTGAGCCTTGATTCCGGCACAGTGTACAGTCCCACGTATTGGTGATGAGGAATTGGGTGACATTTATGGGTGTTGGCGAGAAGACTTTTGAAGATCTTCTTGAGCATACTGAGTGTGTGGAAGCAGGCGATATAGACTGTTCACCAGGCTACTCATTGGGAGTTGGCTGTCAATTACTATGCCAAGGTTTTTGCGTGGGCCACCTGAGAGGGGTGTGGGTCAGGGTTCAGCAGGCCACCAAGTGGAATCCCAGGGCAAGGTTTCTGCTGAAGTGTACTACTGCCATCTTGTCAGAGTTGAGCTTGTGGCAGTTGGTTGTCATCAATCTGGCAACTTCAGTCATGCAGGTAGAGAAATTGGTCCGGGTGTTTAGTGTCTTGTCAGAGGGGGAGTTTTTAAGCTTGGTGTCGTCCGCAATGGATACGATATTGATTTTATCAACGCAGATGATGCTGACTAGTGGGGTCATGTAGGTATTTAAGCGGTTGGGGCTGTGTAACAATACTTGTGGCACTCTGCAGAGAAGGTTGACAGTGTCAAAGGTGAAGGGGGCCTGTCAAGAAGGACCAAATCCAGTGAAGAGCAGGTCCTTGGATGCTGGTT
The DNA here is from genome assembly GCF_031143425.1 of Pleurodeles waltl. Classification (NCBI taxonomy): domain Eukaryota; kingdom Metazoa; phylum Chordata; class Amphibia; order Caudata; family Salamandridae; genus Pleurodeles; species Pleurodeles waltl. Next base: position 613,509,391 of record NC_090446.1, on the reverse strand, counting down.
TTGTGCAGTTGTTGGATAAGGATAGATGGGAGATGGTGCTGAAGCCTGCGGAAAGGTTCTGTAGTATGATGGCCATGGTGTCACCTCTGTCCATGATCATCCGGATGCTATCCATGGAACCAATGAGATAAGTCTTAGTACTGTAGTTGGGCCTGAAACTGGATTGGGTAGTGTCAAGGTGGTGGTTGATGTTGAGGTAGGTGGCTAGGTGATTATCATCTTTTCCATGACTTTTGCTGGGTAGGGTGGCCCTTTCGATAGGCCTGTAGCTGACAAGCGTCTTCGGAACTGCTGAGGATTTAATGAAAGGAAGGGGGGAGGGAAGAGGTACCGTGCCATGCTTTTTCAGGCATCCGGCTATAATGGTGGAGTCATTCAGGATCAGGGTGAAGGCTGCGCTGATGGGGTCCAGTCCTTTGACTGAATGTGATGAGGGCAGCAGTCCGAGACTACTTTGCACTGTACGAACTGCAGGGTCATTACAGGTTCTTGAGTAGTGATGGTGGGTCAGGGTGGTCTTCTGGGTGTTGAGATGGAAGGGTCAGCTGGGAGGGTGGAAGGGTCCAGCTGGGGCTCAAACCTGCCATAGATGCTGGAGATCTTCTTGCTGAAGAATAGGGATAGCTGGATGCAGTGGTCCTAAGAGAGGCTTAGGCTGGCTGAGGTTGCTGTCTGAGAGGTGAAGTCTTTCACTATGGTGAAGATTTCATTGGCTCTGATGGTGCTTCTTTTGATGTGGTCGGTCAGTGGTGATCCAGGTGTTGAAGCTGGAGAAGGATTCAGGGAGATTGTGTCTAGGTCAGTGGTGTAGATGCTCGGAAGCCCAGGATACTTCTGAGATCTTGTACCAGGTGGAGCAGTTGGAGATGGATTCTGGAGTTTTTTGTGTCGAAGACAATAGTGTAAATGTTCGGAAGCCCAGGATACTTCTGAGATCTTGTACCAGGTGGAGCACTGGATGGATTTGTTGAAGAGGATAGTAAATCCACCTCTGGGTCTGTTTGTTCTGGCTTGGGTTATTGAACACAGAGGGACTGCTGTGGCAATGACAGGAGAACCAGCCAGGTTTTAGACAGGAAGAGGGGTGTCCGAAGGGCAGTTGTGTCACAGATCCCAAATATTGGTGATGTGTTGATGACGGAGCTAGTGTTGACAAGTATGCAGGCATGCAGTATTTGAGGGGGTAGGTCGTTCAGAGAGTGCAGTTGTGTGTGCTGGGCTTCTGAAGTGTGGCTGGGAAGTAATGTGGGTACAGGAGAATGTACCTCCAGTGTCAGGTAACGAGGCACAGCAGCAGCACTGCGAGATAGGTGACTCTGGTTAAGGGAGTGAAGGGTCGCACTGGAGTAGTGAGACAAGGTGGTTCAGAGGAGTACCAGGGACCTGACACTGGGCGTAGAAGGGCTTCCCTTTGTTGCATCTTTTGTGAGCTTGCTGAACTTCCGCCTTTAAGTAAAGATAATTTTGGGAGGAAACCAGTGATTTCATTTTCTGTGCAGATGAATGAGGGGCAATCAAGTGATGTCACTTCCTGTGCAGATGGATGACAGGAAATGAGTCACCTTGCTTGGATTCTTTTAAAGACAGTTTTGGCAGGAAAACAGTAATGTCACTTCCTCTGCATGTGATGGGAAATCCAGAGTCTTTTTTTTGTTTTAATACATATTAATTACCCAACTCTTTCACTCTTGCACCACCACACTCACAAAAGGACTGAGGGACAATGGAAGGCGGACACTTGCATCGACAAACAGAGGTAGGCAACAGTCTTGGCAAGGTCTGTATACATCATACATTTATTAGTGAACATCCCTCTCAATTCAGCCACAACATTAAAAAAAATAATGATTGCACTACCAGGTCAAGCAGAAGTAGCAACTTTCATTTTAAAAAAAGTACAAATCTGTTAAAAAGTTTCAATCAGTATACACATATATATATAATACAATAGCACGAGTTATGGGAAATGCTACAAACCAATATGATTCCAATGGAATGAAAAACACACTTTTATAGCTTTAAGAACCATTTGTTTCTATATATTAGCATTTTTTTCAAATACATACATGGGGAGAGTGAGGTAACTGTAGAATGTGCAAGTACAAAAAGCAAAAATAATGTATATATATATCTATGCATACATCACAATAGATATATATATTTATATATATGTTTAACCTAACACAGAACATGTCTTGTGTCCCCAGAGTAGAGGAGCCCCCCCCCCTGCCCGTACACAGCAGGACCTTTTTTTGTGGGTGGGGGAAAGAGCATGCCGCTCCCCAGGGTCCATAGGGTTATAATTTAACAGTAAACAATCCACTATTCCCAGCACAGAAAATCATTGGTAAAATGTGGTATCTAAGGAGTGATCACAAACATGAAATCATTGTACATTTTTTTGTGTTTTCATTATTTGAAATGACACTCTTAGCTGCTCACTGGAATAAAACTCTGCATCACACAAGCTGTGCCCCACTCCCACACAAAACCTCCCTGCTACTTCACCCACAGCAGGGCCAATATAAGCTTTTCAGTTGGGAGGGGCGGGACAAAAAGCTCATTCATATAAAATTAAGACCAATAGTAATACTGCGCCAATGTGACTTGCAAACTATTTCACGGTTGTTTTACAGATCTAGAAACGTAGGCTGCTGAGGTTGGAAAGGAGATGCAATGGCTTTTTAGAAGGGAAGGAAGGTACGGTGGGAGCAAATGTCTTAGGCCAAGAGTTGAAAATTCCAGATCTATAGCTCTGCCGCCCCACCCATGGATGCAAGGCTCGCTGCGGGGCATGGGGAGCCCAGTGGACAGTATGGCTTATATAGATGGCTGCTTTATATGTGCATCACAGGCTGCAGCCCCGTATGTTCAGCTTAAGGAAATGGATACCAAGGGGGAAAGTGGTACAAGAACCCCATTCTGCTACTGTCTAAGGAGGGGCGGCAGCAGCTGCTCCCAAATCCTGGGTGAAATGGCAAAGGATGAGGTAGGGCAAGGGCCTTTTTTACATGTGCATCCTGCTGCCAGCAACAGAAGGCACTGCAGTGGCTTGACAGTGGTCCCTAAAAGATTGTGCATTTGTGGGCTAGTCAGAGCTCAGATTTACCAATCCTCCAGCAAAGTAAATTCTCCCACCCCTCCAGGGGACAATGCCATGATTGGATAGCATGGTCAGGGATAAAATGCCCAGTCACCTCCGAGTATCCCTGTGTAGGACACAGTAATGCAAACATGACATGCATAGTAATTATCCCAAACCTCTTATCAAATGATAACACTGCTTGTGCAATGCTTAGGGCAGTGTGGCTACTGTCCTGTAGCACATGTGAAACTTCCCATCACATGTACTAACATCATTTCAGCTCCTACTCTTATTCCTTTCTCTAATTCAAAAATATGATGGAAAGAAGCATATTAGCTCACACGTCTGCTCATGTGTGCACTCGTATTTGTCTAGATGTGGACTGATGAATGCCTATTACACTTTGTTGCCTAAGTACACTGGGGTATGTGTAAAAAGTAGAGACTTATGTGGTGTATGAGTGGACCACATCAGGCTTGAGAAAAGAAATGTCTAAAGGCTGCACAATGAGTGGACGGACGGAAAGAACTGTGTTTGTGCTTAGCAGGATTTGAGCATGAGTGAGGCAATCAAGTGGTCTCGCAAGTTTAGGCAGGGGGTGTGTAAGAAGATGAAGCAAGGATGTTGTTACGTTACAAACGTGGGTAAGTGTGCAGGAGTGCTCAAAAATATTTGTGTGCAAAGGGGTGCAGAAGTTATGGTGCGCTTGGGAGGGCATTGATGTGGCCACAGGTGTGTGTTTCAAAAGGGGTCGTCTTTCCATATATGCGGGGATATGTATGCGCTGACCCTATTGCAGGAGAGTAATCACACAGACATGGTCCTGATATGCTTCTGCCATCCACAAGGCAGAAATGCAAAGTACAATTTTTCTTTCATACTTACATGAGAGCAAAACTATCACAGCTGCTGCTCGACCACTATACTTTTCAGGGTAAGGTTTCAAGTGGTGCCTTAGATGAAGACAGCTTTCATCAGAATTCACAACATCCTTTAATAACTCTCCCCTGTTTTGCTGGTGAGAATTTGTTTTGATAGTCAGAGGTAAATCTGTAACAGGATCAGCATCTTCTTTCCTTTCAACCAGAATATTGTGTGTGCCTTAATATGATGGGTTCAGTGCATGTGGTTTACATTAAGCCTACAAGGTAAGAGTGCTCCCTCTCTGAAAAGCTTAAGCCACCCTGCTTGGGATTAGTGGATATGTGCAGAACAGTGCATGGCAGTAATCAGCTGATCCCAACGTCACCCCCACACCACCCACCTGCCCCTGAAAAGCCGCAGTTGGCCAAGCTTAACCAATACCAAATTTTAAGCTGATCTCTCATGCGCATGGTGAACATATAAATAGATGCCTGCCCTTTCCGACAATCTGCCACTCAAACACAGAATTAATATTTGACTTCAATAAATCATGCAAAATTCACTCTTAACAGATAGAAATGTCTTGTCAGGTAATGCTTTCTGGTTTTCTGCGGGCAAAGGAGGGAGGGCATGTGTTAGTATCACACCCTCTAGGATACTGGGGCATCTGTACAAAACCCTCCTAGAATACAAGGGATATGACACAAAATGAAATGCAGAGGCATTACCAGCCTGCCCAAGGCATCAATGGGAGCACTGAGAAACAGGGATGCAGGGTGGATAGAGGAGAAGGAATTGTGCATTTGCCATTGCGCTATTCAAAGGGTGCGATCAGTGCAGTCATTCCCTAATTGGTTTATTACATGATCAACGCGTCAAGGAAATTGATTACAACGGAATACATGCATTATGAGAAAGGCAATTAGTATCATGGGATTTGAATAATAGTAATCAAGTGGCATCCTCTCATGCAATACCAGGGAAGAACACCTTCCCATGACTGCTGGTCCTCATTGTTACCCAAGGCTAGAACTCACTGCCTCCAAAATCTACCCTCACTGTCTCCCACACCAAGATTTCTCCTGCTATGCAATTCCTGTTGTCCTCTCTCCAAAATATAAAAGCAGCCTGTCGGTGTTACTGAACTGCTCTGTAAACAGTGAGAGGTGTATTTCACATTGGCAGGTTTATTAGAAGGAGCAAGGGAGCAAAAATAGGGAGCTTGTCTACATTGGTCCAAGTGAACGATGCTCAGGATAGCCAAGCACTAGCTTTCCACCCCAGTAAGCATCAGTGGCGATTTAGTGCAAGGGTTTTCGGTCAATAAGCTGGGGAGCACCACCAGCAGTTACCAAAACCATTCTACACCACTTTCATTGGTGCTGCCCAAGATACTTTCAAATTTTCTATGTAAAGTATCTACTCCATATCTGACACTGCAAGACAAAAAAACACAGATATGCTTTAGCAGAAAAGGGGTCGTGAATGAAAGAAAAAAAACTGAGCAGGCATGGAGAAGGAGGACATTAATGGGAAGGAAATTGTGACCTCAGGAAAAAAATGGGAAGCGAAGGGTCTGAACATCACCCCTATCTCAGAACTTGCAAATCAGCTTTTATTTATTTATTTAGTTTTTTAAACAAAAGCAAAAAGTAACTATAATCAAAAAGTTGGACACTGCGGGAATCAGACCCACAGGATTCAGTGCAAAAATATAGAACAGTTTTGTGACTGCTGAAATCTAAAAGCTGGCGGAGTTGCATGCTGCGAAAGTACACAGTGCTCTGCCAGGTAATGCCTTGCATGCCTCATCCAGCACGCAGACAGCAGCTGGTCACAGCAAATCTGGACGAGGAGTTCCTGTCCTCGACACCACTGCTGAATCTATCAGGCCACTGGAGCACCTTTAACCCAAGCTGGCGATGATGCCTCACCATAAGGTGGGGACAAGAAAGAGGGTAGAACCTCTAAACAACGGTGAAAAACACCCCAAACACCATGAAGAAACGAAAATGCACAAAACATTCAAAATGTCTGCAACAGACATTGCGATCTTTGGAGTGTCGGGGAAACACAAAAGAAAGCGCAAGGGTAACAACATCTCCTCCCTGGACGCTGCCACGCGCCCAGGGAATGCAGCCAAGCTGCAGCAGGCAGTGACCTGGGGGCCTCATCACAGGGCAGAAGACCCAAAGGTTGAGACGAGAGGATCCTAGGTCCTCGGACCACATGGTAATATCTGTGTTCAGAGGAGGCAGCTGCAGGTAGGGAAGGGAACGGCAAAAGCGTACAAGTCGGGTGTTGGCAGCTGGTTGGTCTCCAGTCATCCAGCTAACATCCTCTTCCTCTTCAGAATTCTGCGATAGAAGTTCCCGGAAGTCTCATTCCGCCTCTCGGTGTGCTTCTGATGCATCCGCACGGCAGATTGGACAAGTGCGATTTGCCTACAATGAGGTGAGAGTCATAAAAAAAAAAAAAAAATCAGCCATTTTGAGAGTAGTAGGTACAGACACGGCATACACCAGATGCAAGTTCATTGGTTTGAGTACAAAGATTTCAACCATACACTGTTACAAGAGAACTATAGATCATCAGGCAACACCCAAGTCTTCTCTAAGAGCTCCAAGACAGTCAGGCTGCATAAAAAAGCATGCTTGTAGTACATTTCAGGGCAAAGTATCATCAACTTTATGGGTGTCCTCTTTTGGCTCCCGACGAAAAGGAAGATTTTAACAATTTGGAAATCAACTATCAAAAGCAAATCGGTTTCTTATCCATTAGGTCTACGAATTCACTTTTAAGGCTAGAACTGAGCATGTCTGCGTTCTCTATGGTAGAATAGCGAAATCTTATTAATTGTAATAACAAATATTTAACAGCGATGATGGCTGGAGCTTTCTATAACAAATAGATCTATGCTAATTTACAAGACAGAATCCCTAGAAAGAAAACTTGATGTCCTCTCACACAATGAAAAGTATGTCTAAAAGTTTAAAGCGTTTGAAAGGTAGCTTGTGACTACAGCATCGAAGCTGCTGAGGTGGTAAAAAATAATTTTACTTATATTTAGACTCCATTTCTGATAGAAGAAAAAAATATTTACCTTTGTTAATGGTATTTCTGGCGAATACTGTATCTTTCTGCAGATTATGAATATCTTTCAGGGGCCAGAATCCAGAAACTTTTTTCCCTCAGCAATGGTTCTGCAGCTCTGCTAGGTGGTACTTCAGAAGCAGCACTGGAGTATATAAGGGTCTAAACCGGCATGCTGGCAACAGTTCCTGGTACATTCCCCACACCCCAATAAGTTGAGCGTACATGAATTGAGAGAGCGTCAAAGCCAGCAACAACACAGCATTTCGTTTGCATCCCTCAGTATCTTACAAATCACAGCAAAATTGACGGGGCGCAGGGAAGTTGGTGAGTATCTTCAAGATATAGTACCCAGAAGAAACTTTACAAAATGTGAGTAACCTTTTTTTCTGATGTATACTTCTCATAGATTCCTCCCCTTATGAAGGAGTGCCAAAGCATACTGTTCAGGAGGTGGAATTAAGATGTGTGGATTACTCAAGAAAATTATGCAACAGGCCTTGCAAAGTTTCTGTCTCGATGCACATGACCTGGAGAGGGGCGGGGGGTTATAGGGCAGAGGATAACTCTCTACAATATAATGCATTTGTTCACTGGTTTGCTCTTCTTGGCCCTGCCAATGCCATTAAGATCTCGTCATCTGCTCAGTCTTAATGTGTGGACTTGATGAACAAGTTACTTACCTTAAGTAATGCTCTTTCTGAAGAGACTATATCTAGCTGCAGATTGCTCACCTTTTGACTATTCCTCAGGTGTTCTAACTGGATCGTGAAACTTTTAAACTGTGCCTGTATGTGACGGTTAGTAGTGCAGTGCAACTCGAAACTGCCACTGTTCTGCTTCAGAAATGACAGGCAGAGTTTATATAGGGGCCACTCCTGTACACTGGCATCAATTGCTTTTGAACCTCAGACGTACAGCCCCAATAGCAAATTAGTGTGACTACTGTGCACATGCCTACATTTGAGATCTTATTAAAGGCAAGAGTCCAACCATATAAAAGGGTGGATGAGAGGATATTTGAGGACATTGGGTCTAGATAGGAGTCTCTGCCTGAAAGAGCATTACCAAAGGTAAGTAACTTGTTCTTCTGATGGAGACTTCTAGTCACTGATCCTTCATCTTTGGATTAGATGCCAGCGCTGTACACATTTGGAAGTTGGTCTGTGGATGGTCTCAAACCAGAAAATCCTTCAAGACAGAGTGGGCAAAATGCCTTTCTCAGTTAACCTGACCATCCAGACAGTAGAGCTTTGTGAATATATGGGGGGATGCCGAAGCAGCCACCTGGCAAATGAACAGGGTAGAGTCTTTGCCTGCTGACACAGTGGTAGCAGCTTTAGCCCTGGTAGAATGGCTAAAAAGCCTCCAGAAGGGCTGCATGCTCACTGTATAGCAGATCTTAATGCAGAGCACGATCCAGCTGGTAAGGGTTCTCGTCTGCACAGTCTTGCCTTTCTTCACGCCTTAGAACCCCACAAAGAGCTGATTGTCTGCCTGCTGTATTGGTATGATTTATGTAGAAGCTCAGCGCGCTCATGGGGTCCAAGAGTTGGAGGTCTTTCCGCCTCCTTAGGGGAGTGACGCTGAGCACAGAATGCCAGCAGGATGAAGTTTTTAATGACATAGAACGGAGTCACAACTTTAGACAATAGGATGCCAGGGTCCGCCAAACTAGTTTATTTTGAAAGAAGATAGTGTATGCCAGGTTTACACAAAGCTCGAAGATCAGTCACACTCGATGTGATGGCAACAAGAAACTGTCTTGAGGGTGATGAGACACACAGAACAGCTGTGAAGCCGCTCAAATGAGTACACATTCAGAATTTGAGGATCAAAAATCACTTAACAATTGGAGATGATTCAGTAACTGCAAACAATCTGTAAGAGCTGAAAAGGACCCCTTAACTGTGCCCAGGGTAAGGTCTGGCCGAACGAAGGACAAAACAAACAGAACATCAGAAAACTTTGCACGGAGGGGCCTAATCTGCAGAGCACTGCACCAAGCCACAAATCTGTCTCAACAGCAGGTGTATACAGTTACTGTTGAGGGACACCAGGCTGCCAAGATGATATCAACCACCTCCAGAGGAAGGTAATGTCTTTGAAATGTGAATATGGCCCCCCTCACTGCAGAGGAAGCCACCCCCCATATCCCTCCCAGTCCAGAGCCCATTTGGCACCTGGACAGGCAGAATCTTAGATAGTCACATAGGCGTGCCACCCCCAGGCCAGTACCATCCCTAAGGTGAGCTACTGTAAGGGGGACACAAAATTTCAGAAGTAGCCATCTTGGTGATGGCATTCTTAGGAATTCAGAGATAGGGTTATGCCATCTTACCAGAGGAAGTGGTCATATAGGGGGCATAGTGACCCCAAGGGTCAGTGGCCCATTGGATACCACCCTACACACAGGTAGCACCCTTAACTTCAGTATTGAGTAGTGTCTGTGGCACCAGAGAGGCAGATCCTGATGACCTACGAAGACAAAAGACACCGTAGAGCTGTGACAGCAGAAGAGGAGAAAAGAAGCAGCTGACCTGGTACCAACCCCGATGGCCTGTCTGCACCCCTTGACAAAATCTGCATCCAAGTAAACTCGTCCTGCAGCTGTGACTCCAAAAGCCCAGAAGAACTGCCTGCCTTCAACAGAGACTCAAGACCTCTCGTGAACAGAAGAACTGTCCTCCAAAAATCTCCACAGAAGGGACTCTGAAGCCTCTGGAATTGCCAAAAGCAAACAACTCAAGTCTCCACTGCACCCGCCATCCCTGACCCGGAGTGAAGTGGACCACTGGTGCCACCCAGGTTCCCCCGGCTCCCCAGAGTCCGAGTCCATCATGCTTTCACCCAGACTGGACTCCCCGAAGTCACCTGCAGCCTCTGCATGCGGGCCCCCTCTCCTGTAACTCATGGGGTGAGAGAAACCAGACGCCTAAACAACCATTGCACCTGTCGCCTCTGGCCTGAGTTCAAGTGGGCCCCTGGTGTCAACAAAGTCTCCCGGCTCTCTTAAACTTGAGTCCACTGTGGTTTCACCTGCAGTTTCAGACCAAGGCACCCCTCAACTACGAGTGCTCCCGGACAAAGGCACATAACACCAAAACACACCTCTGCACCCTTTGTCCCTGACCCGTGGAGAAGAGGACCAAAGGTGCACATATGTCCCTGAGCACCCCACGTTTGTAACCTATCTGTTGGTTAATCTTGACTGTCCTACTGACCAGAGCCTGCAGCATCTTTCCATTGGGAAATATTTCCACTGAAATAAGTTGGGTACCCCGTGCCGTACTAAATCTCTGCCCATTACTGCCTGGAGTGACCTGTTGTTGTAGGCCTGACCCTTGCACAATATTCACCTTAAGTCTTGAAGACTGGTCCCGAAAGTCATCCAACAGTACCTGAATGCAGAACTTGTTTTTCCTCCCATAGGAAAATATTACGGAACTCAGAAATAGAACTGTGTCCATTATTTAAAGTGAAAAGAATTCAGATTTAAAAAAAGTACTTACATAAACGATTTTTCTGATGCCTAGTCATATATAAAGATAGCTATTTTTATAAATTTGTGTGGATCCCCTTTTTGAGGCACGTCTCTTATCAACTGTGTGTTTCTGTAGATGTGTTACACTCCTCTATGTTAAGCCTGAGGCTGCTTGACCATACCACCCCTACATAGAGGGCTTAGGGCTTGCTATGCAATCTCAGTCTACTCACTGGGGAAGCCCTGGACCGTTTACACAGTATTCTCATACCACATAAAGGGCCAGCTTCCTACATAAACTGTGTGAGCTTAAAGCGAGCATTGCTGGCCACTTTTCGTACGTGCACAAACGACAGTCGCCACTCTGAGTCTGTGGGGGGAAGCAGTAAGTTTGCAGACCACCTGTCCGTGTCAGCTTCATATTTTCCCTGTGGTCCAGTTTTAGGACTATATAAATGCGAGAGATCATTCCCCTAGTGGTGTCAGGGTCCAGTAGAAGCTGTAGTGTATAGGACTCCTCCAGCTCTGCTGGGAAGGTGGGCCATATTTCATGGACTGTGCAGGAGATCTTGACATACTGCAGGAATTTGCCAGGAGGTAGTTGATAGTATTCCTCGGCCTCATCAATGGTGAGGAAGTCCTGATTTTGGTGCAGATCTCCAGTCGTGGTACAACCCCCCCTGTATACCTGCGGGATAAGCCCATTACTGCTTGCATCTGCCGTAAACCTGGCAACCATTGCAATGGAAGCATCTTCGTATAAGGAGCTCTGCATTGCACCAGTGTGACTGCGCGTTCCCACACCTTAGCGACCTGACATACTAAAAAAGAGGTTCCAGCTGGCAATCTGCACCCTCTCAGTAGGTGTCCTGGGAGATCACCGTCCCAACAAGCCAGCATGTTTTTTTTCCCTGTCAGGCTTTCAGCACACCACTGTGCCCGCGTACTGTAATAGTCCTGTAAAGTAATACATCTGCAGATCAGGGACGCCTAAGCCGTTAGGTCACAGTTATGAGTTACTGTATGGGCCACCTGCATGCCCAGGTACTGAAAGTGGTTGCGCTCTCAGGTAAGCCCTGTCTAGGGCAGGGCTGTGGTGTCCGCCTCTATCAAGCTTGCTAAAGGAAAGAGAACCGACGTTTGCTAGTTGACGAGCAGGCCACAGACCTCTTCGAAAGCGGTCAGGATTTTCAGCAGCACAGGCACTGAGGGTTCCGGAAGGGTAATGTAGACCAGCGCATCATGAATTTTATTGTTGGATGAAAAGGACAACACTGGCAGGACAGACAGGTTTGGGTTGGCCCATCAAGTGATGCAGCACTGCACAAAGCTTTAGACAACCGACCACATGCATGACTGAACCATTATTGGAACAAGGTGCAGGGAATCCAGACTTTGTAAAATATGTTTTGCTCCATTCTAAATGGATAGTGTATAATGACATGCAGAAAACCCAATAAAGAGGCAGTCAAAAAAACGTAGGCATCCTGAAAGACTTGATAAAGAGCCAATATCCTCACATTTATTGATATACATCATTCTCACAATCTGAGATCTGCCTCTTCAGACAAGGTGGGAACTTCTTGATATAAACGAAATGCAACTGTACATTGGTTAAAAGCCATTTGAAATGGCAAGTCTTAGAATATATCTTTCAACCACCCAAGCAATAGTGATGATTTTCTTCCAATCCTAAAGGTGGATATTCTCCCTTTCTACTGGAATGTTGAATGGTAGTAAGGGTTTTGTAAGAAGGGAAGGCACTTTCCGCAGAGCTAACGACTCATTCTCTTCCTGAGGGCCAAGTGAACAATGTATTTTCTGCAGAGAACGAGGTGTGCCCACCTCCAATATTGCCTTTATGATAATTTGGTAGAGCATTCTTTTAAAATTAACCAATCTCAGTGTCTTGGACTCTATGTTCGTACTGACTATTTCAACAGCCACCTTAACATGAGAACATGTCCTGCCACAAAATTCAGGACAGCCACATTTGTTTATGGACGAAAATGATAAGGATATAAAATTGCTCACTTTCTTCTCTCATTTGGTGCCGTTTTTAGGTAAAACAGGCCATAAAAAGGAAAATCAATCCAATAAAACAACTAACTGCAGAAAAAAACTAGCAGAGGGAATCTAGCAAGGGCTCCAAATGAGGCAGACCTAAAAAGGAGAGGCAAAATATTATGAGATCCTTCCTGGTTGAGTGGAAAATTAGAAATAAGATGTTTGTGGCTGTTACAAACCACTGTGGATGTTACAGTGCTGGGCGCTTCAAGGGGCTATATTTAATCCCCACTGGCGTGTCTAATTTGTTTAGATAAATACAAATGCTTAAAAAACCCATAAAGTTAGAATGGTATGTAGTGATTTCATTCCATTGATTGAGAAATCCAACTGCAGAATCTGTCTGAGATTTGGTCAGCTGATTAACAATGACTGTAATAAGCACTCACATCTAAATAAAACAGGACAAATTGCTTACCTTCAACCATTTGTCAACACATTTTGCATGGAACTCATGGTTACAGGGCAGGACCCGAAGAAGTTGCCTTGTTTCAAAATCACTGAAGCAAACTACACATCTGTAAAAAATGTGGAAAGCATTACAATAGTGTACAGTCTCCTGAATACCACCCTTTCTTCTCACTGTTAACCTACAAACATCACTATATATATGGAAAATGTCACTTACCCAGTGTACATCTGTTCTTGGCATGTTCCGCTGCAGATTCACATGCTATGCATAGGTCCAGCCATCTAGTGTTGGACTCTGAGTGTTACAAGTTGTTTTTCTTCGAAGAAGTGTTTTCGAGTCACGGGATCGAGTGACTCCTCCTCTTCGTCTCCATTGCGCATGGGCATCGATTCCATCTTAGATTGTTTTCTTTCCGCCATCGGGTTCGGACGTGTTTCTTTTCGCTCCAGTGTTTTCCCGCAGAGGGTAAGGTAGAAGTGAGAGAGCATAAAGAAAAGAGATGTCCATGCAAATGGAATTGAAATATATATATATACACACATATGTACAAATGTTTGTTGTAACTTTAACGGCTACAGGCTCCCGGGGAGGAGGCAGGGCGCATGTGAATCTGCAGCGGAACATGCCACGAACAGATGTACACTGGGTAAGTGACATTTTCCGTTCGATGGCATGTGTAGCTGCAGATACACTTGCTATGCATAGACTACAAAGCGGTTTTCCTCCCATAAGCGGTGGTCAGCCTATAGGAGTTGAAGTTGTTTGAAATAATGTTTAGTACAGCCTGTCCAACTGTGGCTTGTTGTGCTGCTAACACATCTACACAGTAATGCTTGGTAAATGTATGGGGTGTTGACCAAGTGGCTGCTTTACAAATCTCCATCATTGGTATGTTTCCTAAAAAGGCCAATGTTGCACCTTTTTTCCTTGTGGAATGTGCTTTTGGTGTTACTAATAGCTGTCTTTTGGCTTTTATGTATCACGTTTGGATGCATTTTACTATCCATCTAGCTAGTCCTTGTTTTGAGATGGGATTTCCAGTATGTGGTTTTTGGAATGCCACAAATAATTGTTTAGTTTTCCTAAATGATTTTGTTCTGTCAATGTAATACATTAAAGCTCTTTTAATGTCTAATGTATGCAGCGCTCTTTCCGCTAATGAGTCTGGCTGTGGGAAGAAGACTGGAAGTTCCACTGTTTGATTTATATGAAATGGTGAGATGACTTTAGGTAGGAATTTTGGGTTTGTGCGAAGTACAACTTTGTTTGTGTACTTGTATAAAGGGTTGCTCAATAGTGAATGCTTGTATTTCACTAACTCTTCGTAATGAAGTGATTACAACGAGGAATGCTACTTTCCACGTTAGATATTGAATCTGACACGAATGTATGGGTTCAAATGGTGGACCCAGGAGAGTACAATATTGAGATTCTATGAAGGCACTGGTGGTGTTCTTGGTGGTATGATACGTTTTAGCCCTTCCATGAAGGCTCTGATAACAGGGACTCTAAATAGAGACGTGTTTTGTATATTTTGTAAATACGCTGAAATAGCTGAGAGATGTATTTTAATGGATGAAAAAGCTACATTTGCTTTTTGTAGACGAAGTAAATAACCTACAATGTCTTGTATGGATGCGGAAAGAGGTGTTATTTGTTTGGATTGACATTAAAAGACAAACCTTTTCCATTTGTTTGCATAGCACTGCCTGGTAGTGGGTTTTCCTGCTTGTTTAATTACTTCCATACATTCTGGTGGAAGATGTAGATATCCAAACTCTAAGACTTCAGGAGCCAGATTGCTAGACTGAGTATTGTTGGATTTGGATGCCTGATTAGTTGTTTGTTTTGTGTCAACAGATCCGGTCTGTTTGGCAGCTTGATGTGTGGTACTAGTGATAGGTCTAACAATGTTGTGTACCATGGTTGACGTGCCCAAGTTGGCGCTATGAGTTTGAGTTTGTTTTGACGCAGTTTGTTGACCAGAAATGGAATGTGCGGGAGAGGGGGAAAAGCGTAAGCAAATATCCCTGACCAGTTGATCCACAGAGCATTGCCCTTGGATAGAGGGTATGGGAACCTGGATGTGAAGTTTTGGCATTTTGCGTTTTGGCTGGTGGCGAATAGGTCTAGGTCTGGTGTTCCCCATTGGCGAAAGAACTTGTGAAGTACCTGGGGGTGAATTTCCCACTCGTGTTTGCTGATGATCCCGGCTGAGAACATCTGCTAATTGATTGTGAATCCCTGGAATGTACTGTGCTACCAGGTGAATTCTGTTGTGTATTGCCCAATGCCAAATCTTTTGTGCTAGAAGACAAAGTTGTGATGAGTGGGTCCCTCCTTGTTTGTTTAGGTAATACATAGTAGTGATGTTGTCTGTTTTGATGAGAATGTGTTTGTGAACGAGAAGCGGTTGAAAGGCTTTGAGTGCAAGAAATACAGCTATCAATTCTAAGTGGTTTATGTGAAGTTGCTTGTGTCTGTTGTCCCATTGTCCCTGAATGTTGATTGTTGAGTTGTGCTCCCCATCCTATCATTGATGCATCTGTTGTAAGTGTGGCTTGAGGCACAGGGTCTTGAAATGGCCACCCTTTTTTTTAAATTTGTGGAATTCCACCACTGAAGCGAGATGTTGATAGACCGCCAAACACACACTAGATCTTGAAGTTGACCATGTGCCTGTGACCATTGTTTTGCAAGGCACTGTTGTAAGGGCCGCAGGTTTAGTCTTGCATTGGGGACAATGGCGATGCAGGATGCCATCATGCCCAACAGTTTCATGACAAACTTGACTGTGTACTGTTGGTTGGGCTGAATTTGTGGTAATATATTGTGGAATGATTGTACCCTTTGTGGACTTGGGCTTACAAGTACTGTGTGGGTATTTAATGTGGCTCCTAAATACTGTTGAACTTGCGTTGGTTGTAAGTGAGATTTTTGGTAGTTTATTGAGAACCCTAGTCTGTGTAGGGTCTGTATTACATAACGTGAATGGTGTTGACACTGTGTCTAACTGTTGGATTTTATTAGCCAGTCATCGAGATATGGAAAGACATGGATGTGTTACCTTTTTATGTAGGCTGAGACTACGGCAATGCATTTTGTAAATACTCTGGGAGCTGTTATCCCGAAAGTTAACACATTGAACTGGTAATGTTTTCCTTGTATTACGAACCTGAGATATTTTCTGTGCGCTGGATGGATGGGTATGTGAAAATACACATTTTGAGATCAAGTGTTGCCATAAAATCTTCTTGTTGTAACAGTGGGACTACATCCTGTAGTGTTACCATGTGAAAGTGTTCTGATCGGATGCAAAGATTGAGAGTTCTGTGATCTAGTATTGGTCTCAATGTTCCGTCTTTTTTGGGAATGAGGCAATACAGGGAGTAAACCCCCATTCCTATTTGATGATGTGGTGCAAGCTCTATGGCTTGTTTGAGTAACAGTGATTGTACCTCTGTTTGCAACATTGAAATGTGTTGGGAGGAGAGTTTGCGGTTTTGGAGGTATATCTGGAGGAATTTGTGCGAATTCTATGCAGTAACCATGTTGAATAATGGATAAGACCCAATTGTCTGTTGTGATGGGTAACCAGTGTGTGTGGAACTTTTGCAGTCTTCCTCTCACAGGGGAAGTGTGGTGAGGGAAGATGTGGAGCAAGTCACTGCTTTGTGTGGGTGGTTTGCTTTGAGGGCTGATATTTTCCCCTACTTCTGGAGAATTGGCCCCTGTATGTTCATCGAAACCCCCCTCTTTGGTACTGTGGCTGGTAAGACGGTTTCGATTGTGAGGTAGATGCCTCAGATGTTTGGGCTCTAAAACCTCCCCTGCATTGAGGCTTTCGAAATGAGCCTCTGTACTGTGTTGAATAAAGAGCCCCCATGGCCTTTTTAATTTTTTCAATGGCTGTATCAACCTGTGTGCCAAACAGCTGTTTTTCATAAAATGGCATGTTAAGGACAGCTTGCTGGATTTCGGGTTTAAAGTCTGACGACCGAAGCCATGCGTGTCTTCTAATGGTGACCGCAGTACTGACTGTTCTTGCTGCTGTGTCTGCGGAGTCTAATGCTGACCTAATTTGATTATTTGTAATAGCCTGCCCTTCCTCAACTATTTGCTGGGCTCTTTTCTGTTGATCCTCGGGGAGATGCTGGATGATATCTTTCATCTCGTCCCAGTGAGCCCTATCGTACCTAGCCAGTAGTGCTTGGGAGTTGGCTATTCTCCATTGATTAGCCGCTTGTGATGCTACTCTTTTACCAGCAGCATAGAATTTCCCGATTTCTTTATCTGGGGGCGGTGCATCACCAGACGACTGGGAGTTAGCCCCTTTTCTTGCTGCGCTGACCACTACAGAATCTGGAGGTAGCTGTTGGGTAATAAAAGCTGGGTCAGATGGAAGCGGTTTATATTTCTTTTCTACCCTAAGAGTGATTGCTCTTGCCTTAACTGGTTCCTGAAAAATCTGATGTGCATGTTTTAGCATGCCAGGAAGCATGGGTAGAGACTGGTACGTAGTGTGAGTTGAGGACAACGTATTAAATAGAAAATCATCCTCAAGAGGTTCTGTGTGCATGGCTACGTTATGGTATGATGCTGCCCTAGCTAGAATCTGAGTGTATGAGGTGCTATCCTCTGGGTTGACGGTTTTGACGGATAGCAGTCTGGACTGTTGTCAGAAATGGGATCATCGTAAAGGTCCCATGGGTCAACATTATCTTGGTGTGAATCTGCAGAGTGTACTGGAGACTGTGCAGTAGGGGTAATAGGTGGAGAGACAGGTGAGGAGAATGAGGAGGAGACTGGTGAGGTGAGAACTGAGGAGGTGGAGATGTGTCTGGGTTTTGGCACTTTATCCGGTGGCTGATCAGTGTCCAAATGTCCTTGAAAGGCCAGCTTCCTCTTTGTTTTTAGAGGAGGTGCAGTGGGGATCTTTCCAGTGTCTTTATTAATTTGAATTCTGGCCTGCCTTTCATCAAATTCCTCCATTTGCTTAAGTTCCTCAGCAAATCTTTGGCTTTAAGTTATTTGGAAAGT